>NC_042616.1:2660472-2728548 GCF_901001135.1 Rhinatrema bivittatum
GTCCTTGGTGAGGCCTCACTGGAGTACTTGTTCAGTTCTGGAGACCATATCTACAAAGAGACAGAGACAGGATGGAGGCGGTCCAGAGAAGGGCGACCAAAAAGGTGGAGGGTCTTCATCGAATGACTTATGAGCAGAGATTGAAGAATCTAAATATGTACACCCTGGAGGAAAGGAGGAGCAGGTGATATGTTACAGACTTTCAGATACTTGAAAGGGTTTAATGATCCAAAGACAACGACAAACCTTTTCCATTGGAAAAAAATCAGCAGAACCAGGGGTCACAATTTAAAACTCCAGAGAGGAAGACTCAGAACCAATGTCAGGAAGTATTTATTCACGGAGAGGGTAATGGATGCCTGGAACACCCTTCCGGAGGAAGTGGTGAAGACCAAAACTGTGAAGGATTTCAAAGGGGCGGGATAAACACTGTGGATCCATAAAGGCTAGAGGATGTGAATGAAGAGAAGAGGCATGGGGGTGGCTCGCGGGAATGATGGCTACTTCCTGGAGATAATACCCTTATTCAATAAACATATACACGGTTAATGCGACTCCAACACTGCTCTAAGCTTCAACGGCAAGAGGAAATGTGGAAAAAAGTATTTGCATTCACAAAAAAGTGGGGAGTAGCTTGCTTGATACTGCGGTTACTACCCCAAACCAAATAAGCCTGATACTTCACTTTCAATGCATATCCAGCATAACTCTCTGCTTCAACGGCAGGAGAAATGAAGAAAAGTGGATCTATAAACAGACAACAACCAACAAGGACTGAATTACATAGTTTGGGTAAACAAATAAGCATGGTGTAGCTTATTTTATTGCGGCGGTTACTACCCCTAACTAATTAAGCTAGACATTTCACTTAGATGCAGTTCCAACACTTCTCTCTACATTAATGGTGGTGGTGGTGGAAGGGAAATAGAACCAAAAGGTTACTAAGAGCCAAGAGTAACAGATAAGTATGAGAAAAAAAACGTGTGAACCTTGCTGGGCAGCACTGTGATGGGCCGTTTGGTCTTCTTCTGCGTCATTTCTATGTTTCTATGTTTCATCCATTGTACCTGAAGACTGGAGGGTGGCTAATGTAACCCCCATATTTAAAAAGGGCTCCAGGGGCGATCCGGGAAACTACAGACCGGTTAGCCTGACTTCAGTGCCAGGAAAAAATAGTGGAAAGTGTTCTAAACATCAAAATCACAGAACATATAGAAAGACATGGTTTAATGGAACAAAGTCAGCATGGCTTTACCCCGGGCAAGTCTTGCCTCACAAATCTGCTTCACTTTTTTGAAGGAGTTAATAAACATGTGGATAAAGGTGAACCGGTAGATGTAGTGTACTTGGATTTTCAGAAGGCGTTTGACAAAGTTCCTCATGAGAGGTTTCTAGGAAAAGTAAAAAGTCATGGGATAGGAGGCGATGTCCTTTCGTGGATTACAAACTGGCTAAAAGACAGGAAACAGAGAGTAGGATTAAATGGACAATTTTCTCAGTGGAAGCGTGTTGGGCAGTAGAGTGCCTCAGGATCCACCCACTACTATTATCAGATTCAATATAAATTGCTATTCCTTAGCAAAACGATATCTGAGACACTACAAGATTGCTGACTCCTCCCTCTCCAGGATCCCACTACACAGATCCTTCTCTACAGATTGCTCCTCCTATCTGACTTCTCCTCCCATCAAGCATCTTCTCCATAACAGATTGCTAACTCGAGCAGCAGATATACAACAATTTGCTAACTCCCTAGCAAATTCACATCACTGCTGAAGAGTAATTCTGTCCTCTTGCCTTCTGCTGAAGAGTAATTCTGTCCCTACCTCCTGTTGAAGAGTAACGCTGTTTTCTTTCCTCTTGCTAAGGAGTAATTCTGTCCAGCCTCCTGCTGAAGAGTAATGCTGTCCTTTTGCCTCCTGCTGAAAAGTAATTCTGTCCTACCTCCTGCTGAAGAGTAATGCTGTTCTCTTGGCTCCCGCTGAACGGTAATTCTGTCCTGCCTCCTACTGAAGAGGTAATGCTATTCTCTTGCCTAATGCTGAAGAGTAATTCTGTGCTACCTCCTGCTAAAAAGTAATTCTGTCTTATTTCCTTCTGCTGAAGAGTAATTCTGTTCTCTTACCTCCTGCTGATCCCTTGCTTCCTGCTGGAGTAATTCTGTCCTACTTCCTGCTGAAAAGTAATTCTGTCTTCTTTCCTTCTGCTGAAGAGTAATTCTGTGCTACCACCTGCTAAAGAGTAATTTTGTTCTGCCTCCTGCTGAAGAATAATTCTGTCCTACCACCTGCTGAATAATAATTCTGTTTTCTTGAAGAGAAGAGTAATTCTGTGCTATCTCCTGCTGAATAGTAATTGTGTCCTGCCTCCTGCTGAAGACTAATTCTGTCCTACTACCTGCTGAATAATAATTCTGTTCTCTTGACTCCTGCTGAAGAGTAATTCTGTCCTACCTCCTGATGAAGAGTAACGCTGTTCTCTTTGCCTAATGCTGAAGAGAAATTCTGTGCTACCTCCTGCTAAAAAGTAATTCAGTTTCTCTTGCTGCCTGCTGAAGAGTAATTCTGTTCTCTTGCCTCCTGCTGAAGAGTAATTCTGTTCTCTTGCCTCCTGCTGAAGAGTATTCTGTTCTCTTGCCTCCTGCTGAAGAGTAATTCTGTTGATTTGCCTCCTACTAAATAGTAAATCTGTCCTATCACCTTCTGAAGAGTAATTCTGTCCTGCCTCATGCTGAAGAGTAATTTTGTCTTCTTGCGAGTACTGAAGAGTAATTCTGTTTCTCTTGCCTCCCGCTGAAGAGTAATTCTGTCCTACCTCCTGGTGAAGAGTAATTGTTCTGCCTCGTGGTGAAGAGTAATTCTGTTCTCTTGCCTAATGCTGAAGAGTAATTCTGTGCTACCTCCTGTTGAAGAGTAATTGGTATCCTACCTCAAGTGAAGAGTAATTCGGTTCTCTTGCCTCCTGCTAAAGTGAAATTCTATCCTACCTCCTGCTGAAGAGTAATTCTGCTCTCCTACCTCCTGCTGAAGAGTAATTCTGTGCTACCTCCTACTGAAGAGTAAGTATGTCCTCTTGCTGCCTACTAAAGAGTAATTTTGTCCTACTTCCTGCTAAAGAGTAATTCTGATCTCTTGCCTCCTGCTAAAGATTAATGCTGTCCTACCTCCTGCTGAAGCAGTAATTCTGTTCTTCTGCCTGTTGTGAAGAGTAATTATGTTCTTTTGCCCTCCTGCTGAAGAGTAATTTCATCCTACCTCCTGCTGAATGGTAATTCTGTCCTTCTGCTTCCTGATAAAGAATAATTATGTTCTCTTGGCCTCCTGATGAAGAGTAATTCTGTCCTGCATCCTGCTGGAGAGTAATTCTGTCTTCTTGCCTCTTGCTGAAGAGTAATTCTGTCCCTCTTGCCTCCTGCTGAAGAGTAATTCTTTCCTCCTATGACCTGCTAAAGGGCAATTCCATTCTTCTTCACTTAGAACTCTAACAAGAGAGTAATTTTTTTGTAATTTATTTGCATACATTATACAATTCAAATTTTGTACCTTCATGGGTCTCTTCAGGGCTTCCTGGATATCCACCCTTTTTCTCATAATGGTCTGGTCTAGTTTTCGTTCAAAAGCCAGAAGATCCATGTATGCCTGGGACTCTGGGACCAACTCTCTGATCTGAAGGGGAGGTAAGGTGTGGGTTACAGCTCTGAGTAAGTACATGGTTCTCAGTTTTCTGATCAAAATCACAACCTAGCAAGATATTGATGGAAAGGGGATCTGTGAGAATACTGACACGAAGGGCAATCACAAGGCAAATCTCAAAGGAAAGGAGCAAAAGGGCAGAGGGAGAGCAGGAAAGCAGGACGAGGAAGAGATGCAAGAAAGAGAGAGGCGGAGAAAGAGGCAGAGAAGAGAGGGAATAAGGACTGAGAGGGCAGAAGGGAAGGGACAGAAGAGAAGGAATTGCAGGCATCACTTTCACTGGAAAAAGAGAAAAGTGGCTATGAGTCTGCATTACAGGATCCACACATAGAGCAGGGACACATACACACACATACACACCCACACACACCCACACACATACACACACACACACACACACACACACACACACACACATACCCACACACACACACACACACATACCCACACAACACACACACAAACATACACACATACACACACACAAACAACACAGACATACAGACACACACACACACAGACACACAGACACAACCCCACACACACACAGACAGACCCACACACACACACACGACACACAAACAGACAGACACACACAGACACACACAGACACACACACACACAGATCACACACACAACACACCACATACAACACACACAGACACACCCACACACACACACACAGACAGGACACACACACACACAAAACACACACACACACACAAACACACACACATATACACACACACACCACACACACACACACACACCATACACACACACACACATACACACACACACACACACACATACACATACACACACACACACACGCATACACACATACATACACACACATACACACACACTCAATCACTGCTTCAGCCTGGGATACACACACACACACACACACATACACACACACATACATACACAATCACTGCTTCAGCCTGGGATATACACACACACACATACATACACATACATACACACACACACACACACACACACATACACACATACATACACCCACACACACACATACACACACACACACAATCACTGCTTCAGCCTGGGATACACACACACACACACACACACACACACACAATCATTGCTTCAGCCTGGGATACACACACAGAGCAGGGACTCACACATTGCAGTACACACACATACACCCACCCACACACACACACACACACATGCACACATACACCCACACCCACACACATGCACACATACACCCACAACACACACAAACATACACACACACACACACACATACACACACACACATACACACACACATACATATACACACACACACACATATACATACACACACATATACACACACACATACATACACACATACATACACACACACACACACAATCACTGCTTCAGCCTGGGATACACACACAGAGCAGGGACTCACACATTGCAGTACACACACAAGCATCACTGCCTCAGCTTGGGATAGACACACACAGAGCAGGACTCATACACTGCAGTAAACACACACACACACACACACACACACACAACATTACTGCCTCAGCCTGGGATACACACACAGAGCAGGGACTAACACACTGCCGTACACACACAACATCACTGCCTCAGCTTGGGATAGACACACACAGAGCAGGACTCATACACTGCAGTACACACACACAACATTACTGCCTCAGCCTGGGAATTACTAGAAAGGGAATGGTGAATAAAACGGAAAATGTCATAATGCCTCTGTATCGCTCCATGGTGAGACCGCACCTTGAATACTGTGTACAATTCTGATCGCCGCATCTCAAAAAAGATATAATTGCGATGGAGAAGGTACAGAGAAGGGCAACCAAAATGATAAAGGGAATGGAACAGCTTCCCTATGAGGAAAGACTAAAGAGGTTAGGACTTTTCAGCCTTGGAGAAGAGACGGCTGAGGGGGGATATGATAGAGGTGTTTTAAGATCATGAGAGGTCTAGAACGGGTAGATGTGAATCGGTTATTTACACTTTCGAATAATAGAAGATCAGCTTGGAGAAGAGACGGCTGAGGGGGGATATGATAGAGAACATAAGAACATGCCATACTGGGTCAGACCAAGGGTCCATCAAGCCCAGCATCCTGTTTCCAACAGTGGCCAATCCAGGCCATGAGAACCTGGCAAGTACCCAAAAACTAAGTCTATTCCATGTTACCATTGCTAATGGCAGTGGCTATTCTCTAAGTGAACTTAATATCAGGTAATGGACTTCTCCTCCAAGAACTTATCCAATCCTTTTTTAAACACAGCTATACTAACTGCACTAACCACATCCTCTGGTAACAAATTCCAGAGTTTAATTGTGCGTTGAGTAAAAAGAACTTTCTCCGATTAGTTTTAAATGTGCCACATGCTAACTTCATGGAGTGTCCCCTAGTCTTTCTATTATCCGAAAGAGTAAATAACCGATTCACATCTACCCGTTCTAGACCTCTCATGATTTTAAACACCTCTATCATTTATTTATTTTAACATTTTTATATACCGACGGCCGTTTGCACATCGTTTCGGATTACAAGGAACAAAAACTACATGGGGTGTCAATTAACAAGGTGAAGGGATAACTGGTCTAGAGTTGGTAAGAAACATATAACTGGCAACAAGAAGTATACAGAGAATGACTATTTAGGAACAGAAATTATTCTAGGTATAATATGTACAGGGAGATCCAACCGGGCACAGCGAGGAGGCCTATATCTTAGTTCGTAATGGAGATTTATGCAGGGGTAGGGATTTTAAAGCAAGGGGGATGGAAGAGTTTAGGGGGGGAGGCAGAGAGAGGGGGAGAGGGTTAAGGTGGATACTGGCAGTAGGGATGAACAAAAAACAGGAAGGAAAGGAAAAGGTTCCTGTATAAGGGGGGAGAGATTTAAGTATGATTTACATAAAATCCAGAGGTATATAGAAACAGTTAAAGTTTAAAAGGGTACAGCGTACATAAGAATACAAGAATAGTAGGTCACGTGAGGTAAACAAACGATGATTATTCACAAGTGTGGGTGGTATTTGAGGGAAAGGCCTGTAGGAACAGCCAGGTTTTTAGCTTTTTTTTAATTTAGGGGTAGAGGATTCAGTACGTAGATCTGGGGGCATGGAGTTCCAAAGGGTGGGACCAGCAAGAGAAAAGGCCCTCTTGGTAGTGGAGGTAAGTCTACAAGATTTAATCGATGGAAGGCGGAGCATTCCTTGATGGGTGGAACGGGTTGGTCTTGTGGAGGAGTGTGGGTGGAATGGCGGGTCGATCCAGTGGGAGTTGTCATTTATGATGGTTTTATGGATGAGGGATAGGGTTTTGTAGAGGATTCGCGACTTAATTGGTAACCAGTGTAGCTCCATGAGTGTAGGGGTGATGTGGTCTCTACTTTTGGAATTTGTGAGGATGCGTGCCGTGGCATTCTGTAGGAGCTGCAAAGGCTTGGTGTAGGTAGAAGGGAGGCCAATAAGAAGGGCATTACAATAGTCTATTTTAGTAAAAATAATGGACTGTAGAACAGTGCGAAAGTCAGTGAAGAATAGCAGAGGTCGGAGTTTTTTGAGGGTTTGTAGCTTGAAATAGCAATCACTGAGGATAGATTTGATGATGGTTTTAGGGTGAGCTGATTGTCAATCAGAACACCCAGGTTTCGTGTGTGGGTTGGGAAGGTAGTGGAGGAATAGGATGGGGGAATGGAGGGAAAAGGACATTTAGAGGAAACAATGAGGAGTTCTGTTTTTTGTGGGTTGAGTGCGAGGTGCATGTCGGTGAGAAGTTGGTTAATCGAGGTGAGGCATGATTCCCAGTTTTGGAGAGCGGTTTGGAGGAAATCCGTAAAGGGGAAAAGTAGTTGAACATCATCTGCGTAGATGAAGTGTTTGATACCAAGGTTGGAAAGGAGATTGGTGAGAGGGAGCAGGTAGATGTTAAATAGAGGAGAGGAGAGGGAAGAGCCTTGGGGGATACCTCTTTCCAGCTTAATAGGGTCAGATTCATTGCTATCCAAGGAGACAGTATAATGACGGTTTTGTAAGTAGGACTTTATCCAGGCGAGAGTGGTACCAGAGATGCCAATACTAATGAGGATGTTGATAAGGATATTATGATTAACAGTATCGAAAGCAGCTGAGATATCCAACATGGCGAGAAGATAGGAATTACCAGTGTCCATTCCTTTGATAATGGTGTCTGTTAGGGAGAGAAGTAAGGTTTCGGTACTGAGGTGCTTTCGGAAACCGTATTGTGTGGAGGGAAGGATATTGTGTTGTTCGAGGTAGTCGGACATGCGAGAATTAACAATTTTTTCCAGGATTTTGGATAGGAACGGGAGATTGGAGATAGGTCTGAAATTGGAAGGACTAGTGGGGTCAAGACTGGGTTTTCTGAGGATGGGTTTAACCACGGCTTGTTGTAGGGTGTGGGGGACAGTACCTTGTTCCAAAGAAAGGTTGAAAATATTAGAAAGAGGTTTTGCAATTGCTTTGGGAATGGATAGAAGGAGTTTAGTCGGAATGGTTTCAGCCGTCTCTTCTCCAAGCTGAAAAATCCTAACCTCTTTAGTCTTTCCTCATAGGGGAGCTGTTCCATTCCCCTTATCATTTTGGTTGCCCTTCTCTGTACCTTCTCCATCGCAATTATATCTTTTTTGAGATGTGGCGACCAGAATTGTACACAATATTCAAGGTGGGGTCTCACCATGGAGCGATACAGAGACATTATGACATTTTCCGTTTTATTCACCATTCCCTTTCTAATAATTCCCAACATTCTGTTTGCTTTTTTGACTGCCACAGTACACTGAACCGCCGATTTCAATGTGTTATCCACTATGACGCCTAGATCTCTTTCTTGGGTGGTAGCATCTAATATGGAACCTAACATAGTGTAAATATAGCATGGGTTATTTTTCCCTATATGCATCACCTTGCACTTATCCACATTAAATTTCATCTGCCATTTCGATGCCCAATTTTCCAGTCTCACAAGGTCTTCCTGCAATTTATCACAATCTGCTTGTGATTTAACTACTCTGAACAATTTTGTATCATTTGCAAATGTGATTATCTCACTTGTCGTATTTCTTTCCAGATCATTTATAAATATATTGAAAAGTACGGGTCCCAATACAGATCCCTGAGGCACTCCACTGTCCACTCCCTTCCACTGAGAAAATTGCCCATTTAATCCTACTCTCTGTTTCCTGTCTTTTAGCCAGTTTGCAATCCACGAAAGGACATCACCACCTATCCCATGACTTTTTACTTTTCCTAGAAGCCTCTCATGAGGAACTTTGTCAAACGCCTTCTGAAAATCCAAGTATACTATATCTACCGGTTCACCTTTATCCACATGTTTATTAACTCCTTCAAAAAAGTGAAGCAGATTTGTGAGGCAAGACTTGCCTTGGGTAAAGCCATGCTGACTTTGTTCCATTAAACCATGTATTTCTATATGTTCTGTGATTTTGATGTTTAGAACACTTTCCATTATTTTTCCTGGCACTGAAGTCAGGCTAAACGGTCTGTAGTTTCCCGGATCGCCCCTGGAGTCATTTTTAAATAATGAGCTTACATTAGCTATCCTCTAGTCTTCAGGTACAATGGATGATTTTAATGATAGGTTACAAATTTTTACTAATAGATCTGAAATTTCATTTTTTAGTTCCTTCAGAACCCTGGGGTGTATACCATCCGGTCCAGGTGATTTACTACTCTTCAGTTTATCAATCAGGCCTACCACATCTTCTAGGTTCACCGTGATTTGGTTCAGTCCATCTGAATCATTACCCATGAAAACCTTCTCCGGAACGGGTATCTCCCCAACATACTCTTTAGTAAACACCGAAGCAAAGAAACTGGTTAAAAGACAGGAAACAGAGAGTAGGATTAAATGGACAATTTTCTCAGTGGAAGGGAGTGGACAGTGGAGTGCCTCAGGTATGTGTACTGGGACCCGTGCTTTTCAATATATTTATAAATGATCTGGAAAGTAATACGACAAGTGAGGTAATCAAATTTGCAGATGATACAAAATTATTCAGAGTAGTTAAATCACAAGCGGATTGTGATAAATTGCAGGAGGACCTTGTGAGACTGGAAAATTGGGCATTCAAATGGCAGATGAAATTTAATGTGGATAAGTGTAAGGTGATGCATATAGGGAAAAATAATGCATGCTATAGTTGCACAATGTTAGGTTCCATATTAGGAGCATCATGGTGGATAGTACATTGAAATCGTCGGCTTAGTGTGCTGTGGCAGTCAAAAAAGCAAGCAGAATGTTAGGAAGGAAATGGTGAATAAAAAATAAAATGTCATAATGCCTCTGTATCGCTCCATGGTGAGACCGCACCTTGAAAACTGTGTACAATTCTGGTCGCCGCATCTCAAAAAAGATATAATTGCGATGGAGAAGGTACAGAGAAGGGCAACCAAATGATAAAGGGGATGGAACAGCTCCCCTATGAGGAAAGACTAAAGAGGTTAGGACTTTTCAGCTTGGAGAAGAGACGACTGAGGGGGTATATGATAGAGGTGTTTAAAATCATGAGAGGTCTAGATTGGGTAAATGTGAATCGGTTATTTACTCTTTTCGATAACAGGACTAGGGGGCACTCCATGAAGTTAGCAAGTAGCCCATTTAAAACTAATCAGAGAAAGCTCTTTTTAACCCAATGCACAATTAAACTCTGGAATTTGTTGCCAAGGGATTTGGTTAGTGCAGTTAGTGTAGCTAGGTTTAAAAAAGGTTTGGATAACTTCTTGGAGATGTCCATTACCTGTTATTAATCAAGTTGACTTAGAAAATAGCCACTTCTATTACTAGCATTAGTAACATGGGACAGACAATTTTTGACAGGTACTTATAGCTTGGATTAGCTACTGTTGGAAACAGGATGCTGGGCTTGATGGACCCTTGGTCCAGTATGGCATGTTCTTATATTTTTGGTATCATCTGCAAAAAGACAAACTTTACCTTCTATCCGTTCCACAATTTCACTCACAAAGATATTGAACAGGACCAGTCCCAACACCAATCCTTGAGGCACTCCGCGTAACACCACTCTCTCTTCAGAGTAGGTTCCATTTACCACTACTCGCTGTCTTCTATCCCTCAACCCAGTTTGTAATCGACGCCAACACCTTGGAGCTGACTCCCAAGGTTCTCATTTTGTTGATGAGTCTTCTGTGTGGGACCGTATCAAAAGCTTTGCTGAAATCCAAGTAGGCGATATCGAGTGCTCTTCATCGATCCAATTCCTTAGTTTCCCAATCAAAAAAGTCAATCAGATTTGTCTGCCAGGACCTTCCCCTGGTGAAAGCATGCTGCCTCTGGTCCAGCAATTCTTCTGATTGTAGATAGTTCACTATTCTTTCCTTCAGCAGCGTCTCCATTACCACCGAGTTGAGGCTAACCGGCCTGTAGTTTCCAGCCTCCTTTCTGCTCCCACTCTTGTGAAGCAGGACCACCACCGCTCTTCTTCAATCACTCGGCACCACTCCTGTTTCCAGGTATCTATTGAACAGGTCACACAGCGGACCCACCAGCACATCTCTGAGCTCCCTCAGTATCCTGGGATGAACCTCATCAGGTCCCATGGCTTCGTCCACTTTCAGTTTTCTTAGCTCTTCCCATACATTCTCTTCTGTAAATGGAGTTACATCTACTCCACTCCCCTCCAGTTTCTTGTTAACTAGCGACGGTCCTTCTCCAGGGTCCTCTTTAGAGAACACAGAACAGAAGTATTCATTTAATATTTCTGTCATTTCTTCATCTCTCTCCACACATTGATCCTTGTCACCTTTCAATTTCACTATACCACTTTGGACTTTTCTCCTTTCTCTGATGTATCTGAAAAATGTTTTGTCACCTCGCTTTACCTCTTTGGCAATCCTTTCTTCGCTTGACTTTTTGCTTTCTTGATTGCTTTTTTCGTCACCCTCAGTTCCACAAATATTCTTCCCTTTGGGATCCTTTATAATTCTTGAACACTGTTCTTTTTGCTTTTATTTTATCAGCCACCTCCTTTGAGAACCAGATAGGTTTCTTATTTCTCTTGCTTTTCTTTACATTTCTAACATATAGATTATTTGCCTTGGTAATTGCTCCTTTTAGTTTGGCCCACTGTTGTTCCACCTCTCTTTTTCTCCCAGTTTTCTACTTCTCCCTCCAGGTATTTCCCCAATTCAACAAAGTCCGTATTTTTGAAAAGCAAAACTCGAGTCTTCGTGCTTCTTCTCCGTATCTTATTTGCAATATGAAACCATACTGTTTGATGATCTCTGGTGCTGAGGTGGGCACCCACCTGGACATCAGAGACATTATCCCCATTAGTGAGCACTAAATCGAGTATAGCTCCCTCCCTCGTGGGTTTCATTATCATTTGTTTGAACAGAGCCCCTTGCAGAGCATCCACTATCTCTCTACTACTGTTAGATTCTGCAGATGGGATTCTCCAGTCTACGTCTGGCAGATTAAATTTCATCTGCCATTTGGATGCTCAATCTTCCAGTCTCATAAGGTCCTCCTGCAATTTATCACAATCCGCTTGTGATTTAACTACTCTGATTAATTTTGTTTCATCTGCAAATCTGATTATCTCACTCGTCGTATTCCTTTCCAGATCATTTACAAATATATTGAAAAGCACCGGTCCAAGTACAGATCCCTGTCTTGTATTCCTACCCAGAGGAAAGTGCTCAGAATCCTCCCTCTTCACCATAACCTAAGCCCTGGGATCACTATAAATGCTTCTAATCCAGCATAGAAAATTGGTATCAACACTAACTTCTCTAGCACATAGAATCAATAGACCCACGACATGCGAGCAAATGTTTTTCCAGCATCTAACATCAGTAAGAGTGTCTCAGATGGCACTTTATCAGCTGTATCCAATGAGTCAATAGTTCTTCTTACATTGTCTGAGCCTTGTCTCCCCTTCGCAAAGCTTTCACAACTGCTCCTTTTAGGTTTCTTCTAAATAATTCCCTCAATTTATGAATAAGTACAAAAGGGCTGAATACACCGATGAAAAGAAAAACCTTCTTACACGATATGCGAGCCCTGCATGCTGATATTGTGTTCTGTCAAGAAACACACCTTACCAAGAGACATGAGAGAATGCTCTCGTCCAAAGACTTCCCCCAATATTATCATGCAGCGGCCACCCAAAATGGAAAATATTGTGGAGTGGGGATCCTGATTGCTAATAACGTAGTTGCAGAGGTGGTTATCATCCTGAGGGATACGGCGGGGAGATGTATTCTAATGAAGGTGAAAATCAACAACACCCTATATACTCTGGTTAATTTGTACGCACCCACGATGGAACAAGCGGATTTTTTTCATAAGATATCTTCTGTTATAGGGGAATGGTCAGAAGGACAACTTATTGGGGGGGGGGGGGGGGTGCGGACTTTAATATCACCAGATATCCCTACTTAGATAACATTAGATTGGGGGAAGGAGGGGGTAAAAAAGGTAGAAGAGCGTTAAAGGACCTAATAGAAGACAGAGGTGTCACTGATATATGGCGGCTACTAAATCCCAAGTCTCGTAATTATACTTTTTTCTCTCACCCCCATCAGTCATACTCGTGCCTAGACTATTTCCTTATTGATAAGGCATTGGTGAGTAGCACGATGGAGGCAGAGATAGAAGCATCACATGGTCTGACCATGCCCCAATATGGCTGAAATTACATGTGGGAGGAGGGGAGGTAGGCACTAAATTCTGGCGCATGAATGATCACTTATTAGAGGATAAAACGTTTGTAGAGGAAGTACACAAGGAAATTCAGAATTTCCTGGCAGTCAATGATACGGCAGAAGTAACATCGGGCATGTTATGGGAAAGCCTAAAAGCGGTACTGTGGGGTATATTCATATCACGAGAGGCTTATCTTAAGCGGGAGAGATCCAGAAAGAGGGTATAGCTCTTGGAGCTGATGGCCAAGCTCAAACTTAGACATAAAAGAACTCTGGAGGCCAACATAGCACAATGGCTAAGGGAGGCACGCAGGGAACTTAATGAATTAGATATTGGGAGGGTGGCACACCAACTAGTTCTCCTCAAACAAAATCTTTCTGAGTATGGCAATAAGGCTAGCCGGCAGTTAGCAAGGAAACTGAAGGAAAAAGAGTCTAAATCACAAAAATACGAGACATCAACGGGCAATATGTTTACTCACAGACAGAAATAGGTGAGAGGTTCAGTAACTATTACCGGGAGCTGTATGACTCCGACGATATGACTACTCAACCGGAGATTTCTAAGTATCTAGGTGATATACAGCTCCCGGTTCTTTCTGCAGACTCTAGAGAGCTTCTAAATGCAGAACTGAAGGCAGAGGAAGTTCTTCAAACAATTAAAGTAAGGGGATTTTTTAAAATCCTTATCAGTTTTAATCATGTATCTACTGTTTTGAAATATTTTATTGTTTTTTGGAACATTTAAAAAATTTTTGTATGAATGTTTAATTATTGGATTTTCTATTCATTAGCTGTTTTGAAATATTTATTCTTTTTATTTTATGTTTTTACTATTATTGATGGCTTATATTTTTTATTATAGTTTTTGATGTTTTATGAAGAATGGTAATGTTTCTTTTTGTCCATTGCTGAACTTATACAGGGGTCTGACTTGTTGCGATTCCAGTTTAATTTTTGTCTGCACTTTCCTATTTGTAGTTTACGTCTCTTTAATCTGTATTTGGTGAGTGTCTATCTGTGTTTTGCATGTGAGTGAGGTGAGGTATTTTGCTTGCAATTAGGTTCTGTGTAGGGATCTATAGCAGCCTGGCTTGTTCCAGTTTCCTAATAGGAGGTGTATTGGTGTTTTAGGGTCTAGTGTTATATATTTGTAGTGTTGCCTTTTCATAGGCAGGCTGTTACTGTTTGAATGCTGGTAGTTAGTGCTGTTTTGGAATGGGAAGTTTATTATGCTGTAATTGTTTACTCGTTGGTTCTTTCTCAATTGCAGCTCCCGAACTGTGGAATTCATTTTCAGAAAATATCCGGTTAATTGACTGCACAAAATCTTTTAAGACTCTATTGAAAACATTTTTATTAAAACAAGCATTTATGGTTTAATTAAACTGAACCAGTATTGAGAATGGTTCTTGTACCAAATTTTATCATATTTTTATTTGAAGTTCAGAGCATTTTTATAATTTATAAATTTTTTAGAATTTTGAATTTTAGATGTGAATGTGATTAGGATTTTAGAAGATGCTTATTATGGGGTTTATTGTTTTTGTTGTGTGTCTTTGTTTGCATTATGTATGTTTAAATTGTAAATTGTTTAGCGCCTTGGCAATTAGGCGATTAATAAATACAAATAAATAAATAAATGTTGAGGGCCAAGCCCATATCCAGCACCTATTAAAATCGGCCTAATACCATATGGGTCGAAAGTGTCTTTTTTTTTTGCAAGGTCTTCTGGTTGGCACTATTGTAGTGCATGCAGATATATAACATACATGTTGTTGTAAGTATACATTGAATGTCCACTTTTATTAGAAATCCATTTAATTGTGTATGGGGAGGGCCGCAGGGGGAGCACTGGGAAAGGAGATGGTCGGGGGAGGAGGACACAAAGCTGCCTAATACCCTTCCACCGGCCCTTCCCCCCCTTCCTCCTAGGGATCTCAGTGACTGTAGGACCCTCCCGGTCTGCCCACTGAAAGGTCTCAGTGAAGGGAGAAGCCCCCCCCCCGGTCTCATTGACTGTGGTCCACCCTCAGCCTCTCCCTCTGAGTGACCTCCGGAGAGAAATGACATGTCAGGCACTCACCCTCTGTGGAAGGATTTTGTCGGACATCTTCCTCCTCTTCGCACTGTACAAGGATTAAAAAAAATACCTGGAATTATTGTGATGACAACACCTCAAATAATATCTGTGACTGCTTCCCAAGCTTGTCTCTAAACTCTCAGTGTCTGCACGAGCCCACCCCCAATCCCCCTGGCTGCATGTCCTGCAACCCCTCACTAAAGGCAAGACCTCCCCCACTCTCCCTGCTAAATGCCCTGTTGGGCAGTTCTTACCTCCCATCAGCAGGCATCCTCAATAGCCTTCATCAGCTATCTTTCTAGTCTCACTAGCACCATGGCCTTCATCGGCTATCTTTCTAGTCCCGCTAGCACCTTGGCCTTCATCAGCTATCTTTTCTATTCCCGCTAGCACCATGGCCTTCATCAGCTATCTTTCTAGTCCCGCTAGCACCATGGCCTTCATCAGCTATCTTTCTAGTCCCGCTAGCAGCATGGCCTTCATCGGCTATCTTTCTAGTCCCGCTAGCACCATGGCCTTCATCTGCTATCTTTCTAGTCTCGCTAGCACCATGGCCTTCATCGGCTATCTTTCTAGTCCCGCTAGCACCATGGCCTTCATCTGCTATCTTTCTAGTCCCGCTAGCACCATGGCCTTCATCTGCTATCTTTCTAGTCCCGCTAGCACCATGGCCTTCATCGGCTATCTTTTCTAGTCTCGCTAGCACCATGGCCTTCATCAGCTATCTTTCTAGTCCCGCTAGCACCATGGCCTTCATCTGCTATCTTTCTAGTCTCGCTAGCACCATGGCCTTCATCGGCTATCTTTCTAGTCCCGCTAGCACCATGGCCTTCATCAGCTATCTTTCTAGTCCCGCTAGCACCATGGCCTTCATCAGCTATCTTTTCTAGTCTCGCTAGTACCATGGCCTTCATCAGCTATCTTTTCTAGTCTCGCTAGCACCATGGCCTTCATCAGCTATCTTTCTAGTCCCGCTAGCACCATGGCCTTCATCTGCTATCTTTTCTAGTCTCGCTAGCACCATGGCCTTCATCGGCTATCTTTCTAGTCCCGCTAGCACCATGGCCTTCATCGGCTATCTTTCTAGTCCCGCTAGCACCATGGCCTTCATTGGCTATCTTTCTAGTCCCGCTAGCACCATGGCCTTCATCGGCTATCTTTCTAGTCCCGCTAGCACCATGGTCTTCATCACCTATCTTTCTAGTCCCGCTAGCACCATGGCCTTCATCGGCTATCTTTCTAGTCCCGCTAGCACCATGGCCTTCATCGGCTATCTTTCTAGTCCCGCTAGCACCATGGCCTTCATCGGCTATCTCTCTAATCCCGCTAGCACCATGGCCTTCATCTGCTATCTCTCTAATCCCGCTAGCACCATGGCCTTCATCTGCTATCTTTCTAGTCCCGCTAGCACCATGGCCTTCATCGGCTATCTCTCTAATCCCGCTAGCACCATGGCCTTCATCGGCT
Organism: Rhinatrema bivittatum; assembly: GCF_901001135.1. Taxonomy (NCBI): domain Eukaryota; kingdom Metazoa; phylum Chordata; class Amphibia; order Gymnophiona; family Rhinatrematidae; genus Rhinatrema; species Rhinatrema bivittatum. The sequence goes on from NC_042616.1 coordinate 2,677,443, forward strand.
ATCTTTCTAGTCCCGCTAGCACCATGGCCTTCATCGGCTATCTTTCTAGTCCCGCTAGCACCATGGCCTTCATCAGCTATCTTTCTAGTCCCGCTAGCACCATGGCCTTCTTCAGCTATCTTTCTACTCCCGCTAGCATCATGGCCTTCATCAGCTATCTTTCTAGTCCCGCTAGCACCATGGCCTTCATCAGCTATCTTTCTAGTCCCGCTAGCACCATGGCCTGTTGCTGAAGCACTCTGGTTGGCCCTTCCAGCTCTATGGCCTCTATCTCCTGCTGGCGGCCATGTTTGGGCCTGCGTATTCTGGTGTCATTGTCCTGCCTTAGTCTTGTTTCTTGGTTCTGGTATCTAGTGTTCCGTATGTTTTAGTCTATTCTTGTTTAGCATTCCTGAATCCTGCCTTGTCTTACTGGGTGCCTTCTTGTGTCTAGTTCCTGCAGCAGCCTTGCCTGCTCCTGTAGGCATGTCTCTTCCTGCTTTATTATCTAAGTCCTGCCAGTCACCAGCACCATCTCGTCCAGATCAGACTACGTATTCTTATTACTGCTGCTGGCCCCTGGCTGACCTCCTCGTCATCCCAGAGAAGACCTCGGACGGAGGCCCACCGAAGTCCAGCTGGCCCCGGTATCCTAGGGCTCAACCTGCAGCGAACGAGGGCTGGTATTGGCAAAGCTTCAGCCAGCCTCCATCAGTCAGCCAGCTCTGGCTGCCGACGGTGGGGACTCATAGGGTAGCATCAACCCCACATCAGCCCAAGGGTCAAGCTCCTGTGTAACATGACCATGTAATCCTTCTTCTCAAGTTGTATCCTGTCTGCTTCTGCATACAGTTCAAGCTTCTCTTACTCGAATATAAATGCATTCACTCTGCAGCTCGTCATTACCTGTTGTCTCTTATCTCTACATACATCTCTCCTCACGAACTCCATTCACTGGGCATGTTACTCTTATCTGTACCCTTCTCCTCCACTGCAAACTCCTGACTCCTCGCTTTCCACCTTGCTGTGCTGGAATAGACTTCCTGAATGCATATGTCATGCTTCCTCTCTGGCCATATTCAAATCCAGTAAAAATCTCACCATTTTGAGGCTTCTTTTCAAACTTCATGGAATAGGGACAGTCTCTTATGCCTAAGTGAAAAAGTGCACTCACAACCTGTACTAACTAAAATACAAAGATAGAGGAGATGCACATTCCCAAAGCTGACATATTTCAATCACTAAAGTTAAAAAAAATGTTTTCTACCTTTATATTGGAGCATTTTATTTGTTCTAACTGCATTACATAAGAACATAAGAAATTGTCATGCTGGGTCAGACCAAGGGTCCATCAAGCACAGCATCCTGATTCCAACAGTGGGCAATCCAGGTCACAGGTACCCGGCAGGATTCCTAAATTACATAAGAACATAAGAAATTGCCATGCTGGGTCAGATCAAAGGTCCATCAAGCCCAGCATCCTGATTCCAACAGTGGCCAATCCAGGTCACAGGTACCCGGCAGGATTCCTAAATTACATAAGAACATAAGAAATTGCCATGCTGGGTCAGATCAAAGGTCCATCAAGCCCAGCATCCTGATTCCAACAGTGGCCAATCCAGGTCACAGGTACCCGGCAGGATTCCTAAATTACATAAGAACATAAGAAATTGCCATGCTGGGTCAGATCAAAGGTCCATCAAGCCCAGCATCCTGATTCCAACAGTGGCCAATCCAGGCCATAAGAACCTGGCAAGTACCCAAAAACTAAGTCTATTCCATGTTACCACTGCTAATGGCAGTGGCTATCCTCTAAGTGAACTTAATAGCAGGTAATGGACTTCTCCTCCAAGAACTTATCCAATCCTTTTTTAAACAAAGCTATACTAACTGCACGAACCACATCCTCTGGTAACAAATTCCAGAGTTTAATTGTGCATTGAGTAAAAAAGAACTTTCTCCGATTAGTTTTAAATGTGCCCCATGCTAACTTCATGGAGTGCCCCCTAGTCTTTCTACTATCCGAAAGAGTAAATAACCAATTCACATCTACCCGTTCTAGACCCAGGATGCTGGGCTTGATGGACCTTTCATCTGACCCAGCATGGCAATTTCTTATGTTCTTATGTAATTTAGGAATCCTGCCGGGTACCTGTGACCTGGATTGCCCACTGTTGGAATCAGGATGCTGGGCTTGATGGACTCTTGGTATGACCCAGTATGGCAATTACTTATGTTCTTATGTAATTTAGGAATCCTGCCGGGTACCTGTGACCTGGATTGGCCACTGTTGGAATCAGGATGCTGGGCTTGATGGACCCTTGGTCTGACCCAGCATGGCAATTTCTTATGTTCTTATGTAATTTAGGAATCCTGCCGGGTACCTGTGACCTGGATTGGCCACTGTTGGAATCAGGATGCTGGGCTTGATGGACCTTTGATCTGATCCAGTATGGCAATTTCTTATGTTCTTATGTAATTTAGGAATCCTGCCGCGTACCTGTGACCTGGATTGGCCACTGTTGGAATCAGGATGCTGGGCTTGATGGACCCTTGGTCTGACCCAGCATGGCAATTTCTTAAGTTCTTATGTAATTTAGGAATCCTGCCGGGTACCTGTGACCTGGATTGGCCACTGTTGGAATCAGGATGCTGGGCTTGATGGACCCTTGGTCTGACCCAGTATGGCAATTTCTTATGTTCTTATGTAATTTAGGAATCCAGCCAGGTACCTGTGACTTGGATTGGCCACTGTTGGAATCAGGATGCTGGGCTTGATGGACCCTTGATCTGACCCAGCATGGCAATTTCTTATGTTCTTATGTAATTTAGGAATCCTGCCGGGTACCTGTGACCTGGATTGGCCACTGTTAGAATCAGGATGCTGGGCTTGATGGACCCTTGGTATGACCCAGTTTGGCATTTTCTCATGTTCTTATGTCCCGGCGATGGATCCATCTTGTTCCAGAGTCTTGTTTGTTCCTGGACTGGTTATGGGACCGAACATTTTTTTTTCAGGACTTTCTGTTGCGACCTGCTGGAGGCGCCAGCTGTCTGGAATTTTTTTTTATGACCCGCAGGAGACGCCTGCAGCCCTACTGGTTTTGCTGGTTTTGGTTGCCCGCTCTGGGTTCTAAGCACAGTGTGAAACGATCCCTCCCCACATCACACTCTCTCCTGTGGCACCAGTTCTAAGCACAATGTAAAACGTTCCCTCCCCACATCACACTCTCTCCTGTGGCTCCATTCTAAGCACAGTGTGAAATGTTCCCTCCCCACATCACACTCTCTCCTGTGGCTCCATTCTAAGCACAGTGTGAAATGTTCCCTCCCCACATCACACTCTCTCCTGTGGCTCCAGTTCTAAGCACAGTGTGAAACGTTCCCTCCCCACATCACACTCTCTCCTGTGGCTCCAGTTCTAAGCACAGTGTGAAACGTTCCCTCCCCACATCACACTCTCTCCTGTGGCTCCAGTTCTAAGCACAGTGTGAAACGTTCCCTCCCCAAGTCACACTCTCTCCTGTGGCTCCAGTTCTAAGCACAGTGTGAAACGTTCCCTCCCCACATCACACTCTCTCCTGTGGCACCAGTTCTAAGCACAGTGTGAAACGTTCCCTCCCCACATCACACTCTCTCCTGTGGCTCCAGTTCTAAGCGCAATGTGAAAAGTTCCCTCCCCACATCACACTCTCTCCTGTGGCTCCAGTTCTAAGCACAGTGTGAAACGTTCCCTCCCCACATCACACTTTCTCCTGTGGCTCCAGTTCTAAGCACAGTGTGAAACGTTCCCTCCCCAAGTCACACTCTCTCCTGTGGCTCCAGTTCTAAGCACAGTGTGAAATGTTCCCTCCCCACATCTTACTCTCTCCTGTGGCTCCAGTTCTAAGCACAGTGTGAAACGTTCCCTCCCCACATCACACTCTCTCCTGTGGCTCCAGTTCTAAGCACAGTGTGAAACGTTCCCTCCCCACATCACACTCTCTCCTGTGGCTCCAGTTCTAAGCACAGTGTGAAACGTTCCCTCCCCACATCACACTCTCTCCTGTGGCTCCAGTTCTAAGCACAGTGTGAAATGTTCCCTCCCCACATCACACTCTCTCCTGTAGCTCCAGGTCTAAGCACAGTGTGAAACGTTCCCTCCCCACATCACACTCTCTCCTGTGGCTCCAGTTCTAAGCACAGTGTGAAACGTTCCCTCCCCACATCACACTCTCTCCTGTGGCTCCAGTTCTAAGCACAGTGTGAAACGTTCCCTCCCCACATCACACTTTCTCCTGTGGCTCCAGTTCTAAGCACAATGTAAAACGTTCCCTCCCCATATCACACTCTCTCCTGTGGCACCAGTTCTAAGCACAGTGTGAAACATTCCCTCCCCACATCACACTCTCTCCTGTGGCTCCAGTTCTAAGCACAGTGTGAAACGTTCCCTCCCCACATCACACTCTCTCCTGTGGCTCCAGTTCTAAGCACAGTGTGAAACGTTCCCTCCCTAATCACACTCTCTCCTGTGGCACCAGTTCTAAGCACAGTGTGAAACGTTCCCTCCCCACATCACACTCTCTCCTGTGGCTCCATTCTAAGCACAGTGTGAAATGTTCCCTCCCCACATCACACTCTCTCCTGTGGCTCCAGTTCTAAGCACAATGTGAAATGTTCCCTCCCCACATCACACTCTCTCCTGTGGCTCCAGTTCTAAGCACAGTGTGAAACGTTCCCTCCTCACATCACACTCTCTCCTGTGGCTCCAGTTCTAAGCACAATGTGAAATATTCCCTCCCCACATCACACTCTCTCCTGTGGCTCCAGTTCTAAGCACAGTGTGCAATGTTCCCTCCCTACTCACACTCTCTCCTGTGGCACCAGTTCTAAGCACAGAGTGAAACGTTCCTTCCCCAATCACACTCTCTCCTGTGGCTCCAGTTCTAAGCACAGTGTGAAACGTTCCCTCCCCATTCACACTCTCTCCTGTGGCTCCAGTTCTAAGCACAGTGTGAAACGTTCCCTCCCCACATCACATCTAGGCACAGTGTCAAGATTTTTGTCCCCACATTACTCTCTGTCTCTTGCAGTTCTAGTTCTAGGCATAGTGTGGTGGTTACCTCTCCCCATCACTCTCTGTGTTGTAGTTCTGATTATGGGTACAGTGTCAAAGGCTCCCTTCCTATACTGCTGTAAAACCTGTGGCTTCAATTCAGGACAGTGTCAAAGCTTCCCTCCTCCCATTGCTCTCTCACTTGTGGCTGCGGTTCTGGGCAGTGTCAGAGCCACACTTCCCCCATCACTTTCTGTCCTGCAACTCCAGTGTGCAGCTGTGTCTGAGATCTGAGCCCACCATCACTCTCTCACCTCTGGCTCTGGTTTTGGGCAGTGTCAGAGCTTCTCTCCCTCATCCCTTTCTTACCTGCGGCTCCGGTTTGATGCAGACTGCTGTTGGACCTGCTGAGATGACCCTCGCTTTCTGGAAGGTTCCATCACAGTCTGCGGCATTCCTGGACGAACAGATGTACTGCCTGCAAAGGGTGGTCCAGGAGGACCCATTGGGGCTCCCTGATGAGGCATCCGAGCTCCTGATGGCATTCCAGGACGCTAGAGATAGACAAGAGAATGCATTATTTTGTGGTAAAGTGAAGCAAAGTCTCAAAGAGTTTCAGAGACATCAGCATCCTGAGGTGAGAAGGTGAACAGTGTCAGAAAGAGAGAGATCTCAGTGTCCTTTGGTGAGGAGTGTAACAGACTCAGAAAAAGACCTCAGCATCCCGACATGAGAGGGAGAACAGTTTCAGAGAGAGAATTCAACATTCTGACATGAGGAAGAGAACAGTTTCAAAGATAGAGACCTCAGCATCCCGACATGAGAGGGAGAACAGTTTCAGAGAGAGAATTCAACATTCTGACATGAGGAAGAGAACAGTCTCAAAGATAGAGACCTCAGCATCCCGACTGAGAGGGAGAACAGTTTCAGAGAGAGAATTCAACATTCTGACATGAGGAAGAGAACAGTCTCAGAGACAGAGACCTCAGCTTCCGACTGAGAGGGAGAACAGTTTCAGAGAGAGAGAGAGAGAGACCTCAGCATCCTTAGGTGAGGTGGGTAACAGACTCAGAAAAAGACCTCAGCATCCCGACTGAGAGGGAGAACAGTTTCAGAGAGAGAATTCAACATTCTGACATGAGGAAGAGAACAGTCTAAAAGATAGAGACCTCAGCATCCCAAAATGAGAGGGAGAACAGTTTCAGAGAGAGAATTCAACATTCTGACGTGAGGAAGAGAACAGTCTCAAAGATAGAGACCTCAGCTTCCGACTGAGAGGGAGAACAGTTTCAGAGAGAGAGAGAGAGAGACCTCAGCATCCTTAGGTGAGGTGGGTAACAGACTCAGAAAAAGACCTCAGCATCCCGACTGAGAGGGAGAACAGTTTCAGAGAGAGAATTCAACATTCTGACATGAGGAAGAGAGCAGTCTCAAAGATAGAGACCTCAGCATCCCAAAATGAGAGGGAGAACAGTTTCAGAGAGAGAATTCAACATTCTGACGTGAGGAAGAGAACAGTCTCAAAGATAGAGACCTCAGCATCCCGACATGAGAGGGAGAACAGTTTCAGAGAAAGAATTCAACATTCTGACATGAGGAAGAGAACAGTCTCAAAGATAGAGACCTCAGCATCCCAACATGAGAGGGAGAACAGTTTCAGAGAGAGAATTCAACATTCTGACGTTCGGAAGAGAGCAGTCTCAAAGATAGAGACCTCAGCATCCCGACATGAGAGGGAGAACAGTTTCAGAGAGAGAATTCAACATTCTGACGTTCGGAAGAGAGCAGTCTCAAAGATAGAGACCTCAGCATCCCGACATGAGAGGGAGAACAGTTTCAGAGAAAGAATTCAACATTCTGACATGAGGAAGAGAACAGTCTCAAAGATAGAGACCTCAGCATCCCGACATGAGAGGGAGAACAGTTTCAGAGAGAGAATTCAACATTCTGACGTGAGGAAGAGAACAGTCTCAAAGATAGAGACCTCAGCTTCCGACTGAGAGGGAGAACAGTTTCAGAGAGAGAGAGAGAGAGACCTCAGCATCCTTAGGTGAGGTGGGTAACAGACTCAGAAAAAGACCTCAGCATCCCGACTGAGAGGGAGAACAGTTTCAGAGAGAGAATTCAACATTCTGACATGAGGAAGAGAGCAGTCTCAAAGATAGAGACCTCAGCATCCCAAAATGAGAGGGAGAACAGTTTCAGAGAGAGAATTCAACATTCTGACGTGAGGAAGAGAACAGTCTCAAAGATAGAGACCTCAGCATCCCGACATGAGAGGGAGAACAGTTTCAGAGAAAGAATTCAACATTCTGACATGAGGAAGAGAACAGTCTCAAAGATAGAGACCTCAGCATCCCAACATGAGAGGGAGAACAGTTTCAGAGAGAGAATTCAACATTCTGACGTTCGGAAGAGAGCAGTCTCAAAGATAGAGACCTCAGCATCCCGACATGAGAGGGAGAACAGTTTCAGAGAGAGAATTCAACATTCTGACGTTCGGAAGAGAGCAGTCTCAAAGATAGAGACCTCAGCATCCCGACATGAGAGGGAGAACAGTTTCAGAGAAAGAATTCAACATTCTGACATGAGGAAGAGAACAGTCTCAAAGATAGAGACCTCAGCATCCCGACATGAGAGGGAGAACAGTTTCAGAGAGAGAATTCAACATTCTGACGTGAGGAAGAGAACAGTCTCAAAGATAGAGACCTCAGCATCCCGACATGAGAGGGAGAACAGTTTCAGAGAGAGAATTCAACATTCTGATGTGAGGAAGAGAACAGTCTCAAAGATAGAGACCTCAGCATCCCGACTGAGAGGGAGAACAGTTTCAGAGAGAGAATTCAACATTCTGACGTGAGGAAGAGAATAGTCTCAAAGATCGAGACCTCAGCATCCCGACTGAGAGGGAGAACAGTTTCAGAGAGAGAATTCAACTTTCTGATGTGAGGAAGAGACCTCAGCATCCTGAAATGAGGGGGAAAAAAGTATCTCAGAGAGGGACCTCAGCATCCTGCGGTGAGCAGGGGAACAGCCTCTGAGAGAGAACTCAGCATCCTGAGATGAGGAGGGGAACAGTCTCAGAGATAGACCACTGCATCCTGAGGTAAGCAAAGAAAAAACCTCTCAGAGAGACTTAAGCGTCCTTAGGTGAGATGGGAAAAGTCTCAGAGAAAGAGAGACCTCAACATCCTTGGGTAAGATGGGAAAAGTCTCAGAGAGAGAGAGGCCTCAGCATCCTTGGGTGAGATGGGAAAAGTCTCAGAGAGAGAGAGAGAGACCTCAGCATCCTTGGGTGACACGGGAACAGTCTCAGCGAGAGACAGAGACCTCGGCATTCTTGGGTGAGATGGGAAAAGTCTCAGAGAGAGAGAGAGACCTCAGCGTCCTTGGGTGACAGGGAACAGTCTCAGCGAGAGACAGAGACCTCGGCATCCTTGGGTGAGATGGGAAATGTCTCAGACAGAGAGAGCCCTCAGCATCCTTGGGTGAGATGGGAAAAGTCTCAGAGAGAGAGAGAGACCTCAACATCCTTGGGTGACACGGGAACAGTCTCAGCGAGAGACAGAGACCTCGGCATCCTTGGGTGAGATGGGAAAAGTCTCAGAGAGAGAGAGAGAGACCTCAGCGTCCTTGGGTGACAGGGAACAGTCTCAGCGAGAGACAGAGACCTCGGCAGTCTCAGAGATAGACCACTGCATCCTGAGGTAAGCAAAGAAAAAACCTCTCAGAGAGACTTAAGCGTCCTTAGGTGAGATGGGAAAAGTCTCAGAGAAAGAGAGACCTCAACATCCTTGGGTAAGATGGGAAAAGTCTCAGAGAGAGAGAGGCCTCAGCATCCTTGGGTGAGATGGGAAAAGTCTCAGAGAGAGAGAGAGACCTCAGCGTCCTTGGGTGACAGGGAACAGTCTCAGCGAGAGACAGAGACCTCGGCATCCTTGGGTGAGATGGGAAATGTCTCAGACAGAGAGAGCCCTCAGCATCCTTGGGTGAGATGGGAAAAGTCTCAGAGAGAGAGAGAGACCTCGGCATCCTTGGGTGAGATGGGAAAAGTCTCAGAGACCTCAGCATCTTTGGGTGAGATGGGAACAGACTCAGAGAGAGAAAGAGATCTCAGCATCCTTGGGTGAGATAGGAACAGACTCAGAGAGAGAGACCTCAGCATCCTTGGGTGACACGGGAACAGTCTCAGCGAGAGACAGAGACCTCGGCATCCTTGGGTGAGATGGGAAAAGTCTCAGAGAGAGAGACCTCAGCATCTTTGGGTGAGATGGGAACAGACTCAGAGAGAAAAAGAGACCTAAGCATCCTTGGGTGAGAAGGGAAGTCTCAGAGAGAGAGAGACCTCAGCATCCTTGGGTGTGACGGGAACAGTCTCAGAGAACGAGAGAGGACTCAGCATCGACAGGAACAGACTCAGAGAGAGAAAGAGATCTCAGCATCCTTGCATGAGACAGGAACAGTCTCAGAGAGAGAGAGAGGCCTCAGCATCCTTGGGTGAGACAGGAACAGTCTCAGAGAGAGAGAGAGGCCTCAGCATCCTTGGGTGAGACAGGAACAGTCTCAGAGAAAGAGAGACCTCAGCATGCTTAAGTGAGATGGGGAATAATCTGAGACAGACCTCAACATCTCTTTTTTATAATTTAATATTTATTAAACAAGAGAACCTTATAGTGACAAAACATAGAAATAAAAAGTGCTCCTTATTGAACCACACAATAGTAGAGGAGATGGTAATATGAATAAGAATTATTGATAAAACAAAAACATTATATGCACTCCGTATAAAACTAATATTAATAACAACAGTAGTCATGGTAGCAATTATAACATTGAAAATATTATATAATAAAGAGAAATATTATATAATAAAGAGAAACTAAACCTGAAACACTTCCTCTTCGCAGACGACGTTCAGATCGTGATCCCTATAAAAGAATCCATCACTAAAACAATGGAATATTGGGATAACTGCCTAATAGAAATCAAACACCTCCTCACCAGCCTAAACCTAATACTCAATGCTTCGAAAACGGAATTCCTCCTTATAACCCCGGAAAACAACAATACATACTCAAATCCACCAACCCTCCTCCAAACATCTCACGTAAGAAACCTAGGAGCCTTCTTAGACAACCGTCTCAACCTCAAACCATTCATTAACCAAACCACAAAAGATTGCTTTCATAAATTACATATTCTAAAAAGAATAAAGCCGCTCTTCCACGCTCAGGACTTTAGAACAATTTTGCAAGCAATATTTAATCTTCTCCAAGCTAGATTATTGCAACTCTTTACTACTAGGCCTCCCAGCTTCACATACCAAACCACTACAAATGGTACAGAATACAGCAGCCAGAATCCTTACAAACTCCAGGAGAATCGACCACATCTCCCCAATCCTCAAAGACCTTCATTGGTTACCGATCCACTACAGAATCATGTATAAATCCATCACTACCATCTACAAGGCCATTCATCAACATACTCAACTCAACCTACAAATCCCATTTAAAAAACACACTTCCGCCAGACCCATCAGGGAATCCTACAAAGAATCGCTTCAGGTACCACATGCCAAAACTTACCAACACAAATCTCTCAGTCTCAGAGCGTTCTCAACAGCAGGTCCACCTTTATGGAACTCCATCCCATCTGACTTGAGACAGGAACCCTACACACTTACATTCAGGAAAAGGATGAAAACTTGGCTTTTTAAAAAAGCGTTCCCAGGCCTGGATTAAAACCTTCACCTAACAGCACAAACTCCTCTTCAAAACTTGGATTGAAATAAGAAACCGCTAACTTCACTCGCATACCACCACCATACTTCAATTGTCATTTGTTATAGAATTGCATCAATTTTGCTGCTCTGTAAATATTCTGCTGTTCAGTTATCTCCCCTTTCCAGATCCCAGTTTTATTTTCCCTGTTTTATTGTAACTTTCGTTCTCACATCCTTGCTTTGGTTTACTATGTTTGAATTCTCTCTTCTTTACACACTTTGTTAATTGTAAACCGGTTTGATACGATTCCTGTCATGAAAGTCGGTATAACAAAATAATAAATAAATAAATAAAAATAAGATAAGCGAAAACCATCTCCTATGTTTTTAATTCCCCCCGACACTGTATCCCACTGCCCCCCAAAGAGACAAACACCAGGCAGTATTATTCATATTACGCTGACTTCTCTATATCTTTACCCTTACATCCTCCATCTTCCCCCATCTTCTCTCCCCACTTCCCATTCAATTCTCCAACAACAGGGGAGAGCAAATAAGTAAATAAGTCATTACCATATTATCGACTTATCACTTGTCCCTCCAGACCCTAATTTCTGCATGTTATCATGAACACAAGTCATTGGCTTACACATGACATACACTGGGCTTCGTAGGAGTTTCAACCTTACGCCACCATGCAGACCCTATAAGGAGCCCACACTTTTTCAAATTTCAGCATGTTATCATGAACACAAGTCATTGGCTTACACATGACATACATTGGGCTTCGTAGGAGTTTCAGCCTTACGCCACCATGCAGACCCTATAAGGAGCCCACACTTTTTCAAATTTCAGCATGTTATCATGAACACAAGTCATTGGCTTACACATGACATACATTGAGCTTCGTAGGAGTTTCAGCCTTACGCCACCATGCAGACCCTATAAGGAGCCCACACTTTTTCAAATTTCAGCATGTTATCATGAACACAAGTCATTGGCTTACACATGACATACACTGGGCTTCGTAGGAGTTTCAGCCTTACGCCACCATGCAGATCCTATAAGGAGCCCACACTTTTTCAAATTTCAGCATGTTATCATGAACACAAGTCATTGGCTTACACATGACATACATTGGGCTTCGTAGGAGTTTCAGCCTTACGCCACCATGCAGACCCTATAAGGAGCCCACACTTTTTCAAATTTCAGCATGTTATCATGAACACAAGTCATTGGCTTACACATGACATACATTGGGCTTCGTAGGAGTTTCAACCTTACGCCACCATGCAGATCCTATAAGGAGCCCACACTTTTTCAAATTTCAGCATGTTATCATGAACACAAGTCATTGGCTTACACATGACATACATTGGGCTTCGTAGGAGTTTCAACCTTTCGCCACCATGCAGACCCTATAAGGAGTCCACACTTTTTCAAATTTCGGCATGTTATCATGAACACAAGTCATTGGCTTACACATGACATACATTGGGCTTCGTAGGAGTTTCAACCTTACGCCACCATGCAGACCCTATAAGGAGTCCACACTTTTTCAAATTTCGGCATGTTATCATGAACACAAGTCATTGGCTTACACATGACATACATTGGGGCTTCGTAGGAGTTTCAACCTTACCCAGCAATTTGCAATATCAGGCGTCAAACTCTCTCATCTAATTCCACCACTCCTATTGAGAGTAATAAAAGTTTAAGGTACTGCGGGACTTCATATACCAGCTCTATAACCATATCCCAAAAACATCTTATCACAGGGCACGCCCATTATAAATGATAAAGATGTCCCTTCCCCCCACATTCACACCAGCAGAGATCGGAGGTAACAGGAATTATCTTATCCAATTTTACCGGTGTCAAGTACCATCTGCACAGAATCTTGTAATCGCTTTCCACAATTTGGGACGAGACTGAACTCTTTCCCATGGTCTGAAAACACAAATCCCACTCAGTTTCCTCCACTTGCATCCCAAGATGCCACTCCCAGTTTGGACCTCAACTCACCAATTAATAAAGCATACATGTTTTATATGATCTTACCAACCCCCTCTGCTCTCGCACAGTACACCTCAAGCATCATTTTACTCTGCTGGAATACCTCCATCATCCCCTTTGAACGTACATAAGATATTAATTGCATATCTGGATATCTATTCTTTTGCTCTAGAGGGAAGCATTGGCACATTTCCTCAAAGGAGCATACGTCGCTACCGTTCCAGATCTGCTCCAATCTCTCAATACCCAGAGATATCCAGCAACGCACTGCAGCACCCAAATTACCGGAGGGTAATCACTAGTAAATAGGAAGGAGGTACGTGGCCAATACCCTTTATTAACAGCCAGTTGTCCTCTGTGAGCTTTCCAGATTGCTAACATCTTTTGTGTAGAGGTTGAAGACCTCATATTCCAGAGGATGAGTTTACAGTAGTTCGTGTAACTGGGTTTAAAAAAAGGTTTGGAGGACATAGACTTAAGTGGCATGTCAGAGACATGGTGGAAGGAGGACAACCAATGGTACAAATTATAACGCAATGACAGAGAGGAGCACCCGGGAGGCGGTGTGGTGCTTTATGTCCGGGATGGCATAGTGTCCAACAGGATAAACATCCTGCATGAGACTAAATGCACAATCAAATCCTTTTGGGTAGAAATCCCTTGTGTATCAGGGAAGACTATAGTGATAGGGGTATACTACCGTCCACCTGGTCAAGATGGTGAGATGGACAGTGAAATGCTAAGAGAAATTAGGGAAGCTAACCAAATTGGTAGTGCATTAATAATGGGGGACTTCAATTACCTCAATATTGACTGTATAAATTTAACTTCAGGATATGCTAGACAGATAAAGTTCCTGGATAGAATAAATGACAGCTTTATGGAGCAATTGGTACAGGAACCGATGAGAGAGGGAGCAATTTTAGATCTAATTCTCAGTGGAGCACAGGATTTGGTGAGAGACGTAACGATGGTGGAGCCGCTTGGCAATAGTGATCATAATATGATCAAATTTGAATTAATGACAGGAAGGGGGACAGTAAGTAAATCCATGGCTCTAGCGGTAAACTTTCAAAAGGGAAACTTAGATAAAATGAGAAAAATAGAAAAAAAATGAAAGGAGCAGCTACAAAGGTAAAAAGTGTGCAAGAGGCGTGGTCATTGTTAAACAAATACCATCCTAGAAGCACAGTACAGATGTATTCCACACGGACAAAATGATTACCGGCATAGTTAAAAGGAGAGATGAAAGAAGCTATTTTAGCCAAAAGATCTTCATTCAAAATTGGAAGAAGGATCCAACAGAAGAAAATAGGATAATGCATAAACGTTGGCAAGTTAAATGTAAGACACTGATAAGACAGGCTAAGAGAGAATTTGAAAGGAATTTGGCCATAGATGCAAAAACTCACAGTAAAAACATTTAAAAATATATCCAAAGCAGAAAGCCTGCGAGGGAGTCAGTTGGACCGTTAGATGATTTAGGGGTTAAAGGGGCACTAGGGGAGATAAGACCATCGCGGAAAGATTAAATGATTTCTTTGCTTCGGTGTTTACTGAAGAGGATGTTGGGGAGATACCCGTACTGAAGAAGGTTTTCATGGGTAATGATTCAGATAGACTGAACCAAATCACGGTGAACCTAGAAGATGTGCTAGGCCTGATTGACAAACTGAAGGGTAGTAAATCACCTGGACCGGATGGTATACACCCCAGAGTTCTGAAGGAACTAAAAAATGAAATTTCAGACCTATTAGTAAAAATTTGTAACTTATCATTAAAATCATCCATTGTACCTGAAGACTGGAGGATAGCAAATGTAACCCCAATATTTAAAAAGGGCTCCAGGGGCGATCCGGGAAACTACAGACCGGTTAGCCTGACTTCAGTGCCAGGAAAAATAGTGGAAAGTGTTCTAAACATCAAAATCACAGAACATATAGAAAGACATGGTTTAATGGAACAAAGTCAGCATGGCTTTACCCAGGGCAAGTCTTGCCTCACAAATCTGCTTCACTTTTTTGAAGGAGTTAATAAACATGTGGATAAAGGTGAACCGGTAGATATAGTATACTTGGATTTTCAGAAGGCGTTTGACAAAGTTCCTCATGAGAGGCTTCTAGGAAAAGTAAAAAGTCATGGGATAGGTGGCGATGTCCTTTCGTGGATTACAAACTGGCTAAAAGACAGGAAACAGAGAGTAACATAGAAACATAGACGTGACGGCAGAAGAAGACCACACGGCCCATCCAGTCTGCCCAGCAAGCCCCCACAGCCATCTCTCCCACACCCATCCGCCACTCCGACCGCCGAGGCCAGGGCCCTCATTGGCAAAGCCCCGGTTACAATTTTCCCCTCCACTCCTGCCATTGATGCAGAGAGCAGTGCCGGGGCCGCACAAAAGTGAAGCATCAAGCCCAATTGGTAAGGGGTAGCAACCGCCGCAACAAGCTAGCCACTCCCACACTCACCTGCCCACCCAGCCTGCGCAACCCAATCCCTTCCGGTTGTCCCAATATAAATCCTCTTCTCTCCATTCCCCCCCCTACCGTTGAAGCAGAGAGCCGTGCAGTATTTGCATTCAAAGTGAAGTATTGATTCAGGGTAGTAACCGCTGCAACAAGCAAGCTACTCCCATGCCCATCTGCCCTCCCAGACTGTGCAATTCAATCCCAGTCGGTAGCTGCCTGACTGCAAACTCTCTCATACCCATTCCCCCCTGCCGCTGAAGCAGTGAGCTGTGCCTTACATGCATTCAAAATGAAGCACCAGGCTCAATTGGCCAGGGGCAGCAACCGCCGCAACAAGCAAGCTACCCCCACGCTTATTTGTGAATGCAAATCCTTTGTCCCACATTTCCTCTTGCCATTGAAGCATAGAGCAGTGTTGGAATCGCAATAACCGTGTATATGTTTATTGAATAAGGGTATTAATCACCAAGAAGTAGCCATCATTCCCGCAAGCCACCGCATACCTCTTCTCTTCATTCACATCCTCGAGACTTTATGGATCCACAGTGTTTATCCATGCCCCTTTGAAATCCTTCACAGTTTTAGTCTTCACCACTTCCTCCAGAAGGGCATTCCAGGCATCCACCACCCTCTCTGTGAAGAAATACTTCCTGACATTGGTTCTGAGTCGTCCTCCCTGGAGTTTTAAATTGTGACCTCTGGTTCTGCTGACTTTTTTGTAATGGAAAAGGTTTGTCGTTGACTTTGGATCATTAAAACCTTTTAAATATCTGAAGGTCTGTATCATATCTGTAACTAAATGTCTGTATCATAGCCTAGTGGTTAGAGCAGCAGGCTACGAATCAGGAGACCAGGGTTCGATTCCCGCTGTTGCTCCTTATGAACTTGGGCAAGTCACTTTACCTTCCATTGCCTCAGGTACAAAACAGATTGCAAGCCCTCTGGGGATAGGGAAATACCTACAGTACACTGGCTGTGATATCTCAGATCGAATGTCAGTATATTAAAATAAAGATATATATATAGCACCCCTGCTCCTCCTTTCCTCCAGGGTATACATATTTAGATTCTTCATTCTCTCCTCATAAGTCATTTGATGAAGACCATACACCTTTTTTGGTCGTCCTTCTCTGGACCGCCTCCATCCTGCTTCTGTCCCTTCGGAGATACGGTCTCCAGAACTGAGCACAGTACTCCAGGTGAGGCCTCACCAAGGACCTGTACAAGGGGATAATCACTTCCCTCTTTTTACTCGATATTCCTCTCTCTATGCAGCCCAGCATTCTTCTGGCTTTAGCTATCGCCTTGTCACATTGTTTCACCGACTTCAGATGATTAGACACTATCACCGCAAGGTCTCTATCCGCTCAGTGCACATCAGCCTTTCTCCCCCCATCGAATACATTTCTTTCGGATTTCCACACCCCATATGCATGACTCTGCACTTCTTGGCATTGAATCTCAGCTGCCATATCTTCGACCAGTCTTCCAGCTTCCTTAAATCCCATCTCATTCTCTCCACTCCTTCTGGCGTGTCCACTCTGTTGCAGATCTTAATATCATCCGCAAATAAACAAACCTTACCTTCTATCCTGTCCGCAATGTCGCTCACAAAGATATTGAACAGGACCGGTCCCAACACCGACCCTTGCGGCACTCCACTTACCACCACTCTCTCTTCCGAGTAAGTTCCATTTACCATCACACATTGTCTTCTGTCCTTCTACCAGTTTGCTATCCAGGCCACCACCTTAGCACTCATTCCCAAGCTTCTCGTTTTATTCACAAGCTTCCTGTGCGGGACCGTATCAAAAGCTTTGCTAAAATCCAAGTAGATGACATCGAGCGTTCTTCCTCGATCCAATTCCTTAGTCACCCAATCAAAAAAGATTCGTCTGACAGCACCTTCCCTTGGTGAAACAATGCTGCCTCTGGTCCAGCAATTCTCCCGACTGTAGATAGTTCACTATTCTCTCTTTCAACAGCGACTCCATTACTTTTCCCACCACTGAAGTGAGGCTAACCGGCCTGTAGTTTCCAGCCTTCTCTCTGCTCCCACTCTTGTGAAGAGGGACCACCGCCGCTCTTCTCCAATCACTCGGCACCACTCCCGTTTCTAGGGATCTATTGAACAGGTCACTCAGCGGAGCCGCCAGCACATCTCTGAGCTCCCTCAATATCCTGGGATGAACCTCATCAGACCCCATGGCTTTGTCCACTTTCAGTTTTCCTAGCTCTTCCCTTACATTCTCTTCCATAAACGGAGTTTTATCCATTCCAGTTCTCTCCCGTTTCTTGTTAACTAGCGTCTGTCCTTCTCCGGGGTCTTCTTTAGTGAACACTGAACTGAAGTATTTGTTTAATATTTCTGCCATTTCTTCATCATCGGTAGGATTAAATGGACAATTTTTTCAGTGGAAGGGAGTGGGCAGTGGAGTGCCTCAGGGATCTGTACTGGGACCCGTACTTTTCAATATATTTATAAAAGATCTGGAAAGAAATACGATGAGTGATGATACAAAATTATCCAGAGTAGTTAAATCACAGGCAGATTGTGATAAATTGCAGGAACACCTTGTGACACTGGAAAATTGGGCATCAAAATGGCAGATGAAATTTAATGTGGATAAGTGCAAAGTGATGCATATAGGGAAAAATAACCCATGCTATAGTTACACAATGTTATGTTCCATATTAGGTGCTACAACCCAAGAAAGAGATCTAGGCGTCATAGTGGATAACACATTGAAATCGTCGGCTCAGTGTGCTGCGGCAGTCAAAAAAGCAAACAGAATGTTAGGAATTATTAGGAAGGGAATGGTGAATAAAACAGAAAATGTCATAATGACTCTGTATCGCTCCATGGTGAGACCACACCTTGAATACTGTGTACAATTCTGGTCACCGCATCTCAAAAAAGGGGGAGGCCTCCTCCTGGCGGCAAAAAAAGCTCTTAACCTCACCCTACAACCAATCAATACTATACCAAAACTAGAGGTTGCCTTGTTCAAATCCAAATCACTTCAAATCCTCCTTACATACGCCCCACCTGGATTATTAGAACTAGATGCCTCCCCTATTGTGGAAATAATAGCAAAATACTTAAAACCTGGATTCACCCGCCATCATCCTTGGGGACTTTAATCTACACATTGACTCCAAGCCTCGATCTTCCAACTGTGAAGCTTTCTTATCCGCCCTCTCGGACATGGGCTTCAAACAACTAATCAACCAACCCACACATAAAGCAGGCCATACCCTAGATCTTATCTTCACAAACACCAGCCTCTCTTCACTCTCACCTCCTCTATGCCTCCCGATCCCATGGTCAGACCATTATATGATCTCCTCCACCCTCAGATCGATGAAAAGATTGGCTGCACCCCCTCAGCCTACCACCCTGCATTATAGGAAACCCTGCCCATCTGAAGCCCTCGGTATCTCTCTGATCAAAGAGCTATCTAACCTGGATCTATCAAACCCCAATGCAGCCATCCTATCTTGGCAAAACATTACAGAAACTATAGCCAACAAACTATGCCCTCTGTCGGAAAAAAATATAAACCCTACTCAAAAAAATAAGCAGCCTTGGTTCTCAAAGGAGCTACGCACACAAAAGCAAGGCTTGAGACGAAAAGAAAAGGAATGGAGGAAGAATCCCAACCCTCACTCTCTAACCTTATACAAAGCCGCCCTACACCAATACAGATCTGCAACTCTGCGAACAAAAAGAGATTTCTACGCCCACCGTATCCACGATATGATCTTCGATGCGAAGGCCCTTTTCTCGTATGTCTCAGATCTCACCAAAACTGCTCCCCCTACAATCCCTGATGACCTAGCTCAATCAAAAGCCAATGAGCTGGCCGTATTCTTCCAGAACAAAATCTCCAATACCCTGGCTAAATTACCTATTTGCCCTAATATTCCGTCCCTGGATCCCCCCCAACCCCCAAATCTAGTCGTAGGTTTGGAATCCTTCGATCCCACACACGCATTAGAAGTGGAAAACATGATAAAAAGAATGAAACCCTCCACTCACCCACTAGACCAAATACCTTCCAAACTGCTGATCCTCATACCTGAATCTTTCTCTAAACATCTAGCAGATATTATCAACTGCTCCCTTTCACAAGGAATCTTCCCGGACACTCTCAAACTGGCCAGCCTGAAACCCATACTCAAAAAATCGAACCTGGACCCGGATGACCCCAATAACTACCGCCCTATATCAAACCTGCCGTTTATAGCCAAGATTATGGAGAAAATCGTAAATAATCAACTTTCGAATTATCTGGAGGAATATAATATTCTACACCCCCTCTCAATATGGATTCCGTAAAGAACACAACACAGAAACTCTCCTCATCTCGCTCCTAGATCAGGTATACATTGGTATTGGCAAAGGACAGTCCTTCCTCCTAGCACTTCTTGATATCTCGGCGGCTTTCGATACCGTAAATCATACTACCCTTATAAACCGGTTATCAGACATAGGAATTGCAGGACCCGCCATCAGATGGTTCGACTCTTTTCTTAACAATAGAGCCTACAAGGTTAAAATCAATAACAAAGAATCCCTTCGCACTAACTCCCCATTTGGAGTACCCCAGGGCTCTTCATTATCGCCCACCCTGTTCAATATTTACCTTCTCCCTCTCTGCCATTTACTCTCAAAATTAAATCTGAAGTTTTACATATATGCAGACGATGTTCAAATCTTAATTCCCATATCCAATTCTCTGGATTCTGCTCTCAAACTGTGGGATTCACATCTGCAAACAATCAACCTCCACCTCGCAAGCCTTAACCTGGTGCTTAACACTACCAAGACAGAACTCCTCCTCATCACCCAAGAAGGCAGTCCACTTCATCAACAGCTGCACACTAACACACAAATCTCCCATGCAAGAGACCTTGGAGTCATAATTGACAGTCATCTGAGTCTAAAGACATTCATAAACCAAACTACGAAGGAATGCTTCTACAAGCTACAAGTACTCAAAAAACTCAAGCCGCTCCTTTTCCATAACGAATTCGGATCGGTCCTCCAAGCCATTCAGTTCGCCAAGGTAGATTACTGCAACTCCATCTTGCAAGGTCTTCCCGCTACTACAATAAAACCCCTCCAGCTGCTTCAAAACGCGGCTGCGAGAATCCTGACGAATACCAATCGGAGAGAACACATCTCTCCTATACTAAAAGATCTCCATTGGCTCCCTGTAAACTTTAGGATTCTCCATAAATCTCTTACAATTATTCACAAAAGCATACACCATCAGACCCCTCTTGACTTGCTACACCCTCTCAAACTTCACTCCACGTCCAGACCCTTAAGGGAAGCTTACAAAGGATCCTTACACGTCCCTCCAATCAGCGGTGCACCAATCAAACATCAGAGACCGGGCATTCTCAACAATAGGTCCCTCCATCTGGAACTCCATGCCACCGGACCTCAGGCAGGAAACCTGTCTTATAACTTTTAAAAAGAAACTCAAGACATGGCTTTTCTGCCGAGCCTTTCCCTGTTCCTAAGCCTACAGCTTGACTTAGATCTGTCCTAACTCTACTGTGATTAAACAAACATTAAGTATTCATATACGTTATATTGTGGTGGGCCCCTCCCACACCATCCTCTGTATAAAGTTAATCATCTCATCTCTGCTCTCCCCTCTTTATTTCCGACCCCTAGTTTTTGCGCCCCTGTTATAATGTAACTTTTTTGCTTCTTCAATCTATGTCTCTTGTTAATTGTTACGGTTAAGGTTAACCACTTGTTCGATGTAAACCGAGTTGATTTGATTTGTATCAAGAAAGTCGGTATATAAAAGCCTTAAATAAATAAATAAATAAATAAATAAATAAATAAATAAAATAATTGCGATGGAGAAGGTACAGAGAAGGGCTACCAAAATGATAAGGGGAATGGAACAGCTCCCCTATGAGAAAAGACTAAAGAGGTTAGGACTTTTCAGCTTGGAGAAGAGATGGCTGAGGGGGGATATGATAGAGATGTTTAAAATCATGAGAGGTCTAGAACGGGTAGATGTGAATCGGTTATTTACTCTTTCGGATAATAGAAAGACTAGGGGGCACTCCGTGAAGTTAGCATGGGGTACATTTAAAACTAATCGGAGAAAGGTCTTTTTTACTCAACGCACAATTAAACTCTGGAATTTGTTGCCAGAGGATGTGGTTAGTGCAGTTAATGTAGCTGGGTTTAAAAAAGGATTGGATAAGTTCTTGGAGGAGAAGTCCATTACCTGCTATTAAGTTGACTTAGAAAATAGCCACTGCTATTACTAGTAACAGTAACATGGAATAGACTTACTTTTTCGGTACTTGCCAGGTTCTTATGGCCTGGATTGGCCACTGTTGGAATCAGGATGCTGGGCTTGATGGACCCTTGGTCTGACCCAGCATGGCAATTTCTTATGTTCTTATGTAATTTAGGAATCCTGCCGGGTACCTGTGACCTGGATTGGTCACTGTTGGAATCAGGATGCTGGGCTTGATGGACCCTTGATCTGACCCAGCATGGCAATTTCTTATGTTCTTATGTAATTTAGGAATCCTGCCGGGTACCTGTGACCTGGATTGGCCACTGTTGGAATCAGGATGCAGGGCTTGATGGACCCTTGATCTGACCCAGTATGGCAATTTCTTTTGTTCTTATGTAATTTAGGAATCCTGCCGGGTACCTGTGACCTGGATTGGCCGCTGTTGGAATCAGGATGCTGGGCTTGATGGACCCTTGGTCTGACCCAGTATGGCAATTTCTTATGTTCTTATGTAATTTAGGAATCCTGCCGGGTACCTGTGACCTGGATTGGCCACTGTTGGAATCAGGATGCTGGGCTTGATGGACCCTTGGTCTGACCCAGCATGGCAATTTCTTATGTTCTTATGTAATTTAGGAATCCTGCCAGGTACCTGTGACTTGGATTGGCCACTGTTGGAATCAGGATGCTGGGCTTGATGGACCCTTGGTCTGACCCAGTATGGCAATTTCTTATGTTCTTATGTAATTTAGGAATCCTGCCGGGTACCTGTGACCTGGATTGGCCACTGTTGGAATCAGGATGCTGGGCTTGATGGACCCTTGATCTGACCCAGCATGGCAATTTCTTATGTTCTTATGTAATTTAGGAATCCTGCCGGGTACCTGTGACCTGGATTGGTCACTGTTGGAATCAGGATGCTGGGCTTGATGGACCCTTGATCTGACCCAGCATGGCAATTTCTTATGTTCTTATGTAATTTAGGAATCCTGCCAGGTACCTGTGACTTGGATTGGCCACTGTTGGAATCAGGATGCTGGGCTTGATGGACCCTTGGTCTGACCCAGTATGGCAATTTCTTATGTTCTTATGTAATTTAGGAATCCTGCCGGGTACCTGTGACCTGGATTGGCCACTGTTGGAATCAGGATGCTGGGCTTGATGGACCTTTGATCTGACCCAGCATGGCAATTTCTTATGTTCTTATGTAATTTAGGAATCCTGCCAGGTACCTGTGACCTGGATTGGCCACTGTTGGAATCAGGATGCTGGGCTTGATGGACCCTTGGTCTGACCCAGTATGGCAATTTCTTATGTTCTTATGTTCTCCCATGTGCACAAACTGTCCTAGCAATAAAGTTTTCTAACTGGTAAGGTTAGAGCAAAAACAGAGACCCGAGCAGCCACCGTAGGAAGGCTTGGCTGAAGGAGACACTGTGCTTAGAATTACACCCCGAAGTGACCCATCTTTAAGGAACCTAGCGTAAGAAGTATTTTCACGCTGGGCAACGATCTTTTTTCTCATTTGATTCTCTGTTCCAGTCCTGGTGCTTTCTTAATGATGTTGTGGATTGGTCTCTCACTTCCTCGGTGCAGCCCAGGGATCTCCTCTCTCCTGGCATTTCCTGTCCTTACCTCCCACCAGTCAAATAATCCCGTGAAGAATCTGGTTTCTCTTTTGTGCTGAGAGGAACATGTGCTAGAAGCGAAGTCCTGAAGGCCTCATTCAGGACAGACTGCAGCTGTCTGTCACACATCTGCCTCCCTTCTTCAGACGGAGCAGAGACTGTTTGAGAGGTCCTTATGAACACCTGTGGCCATCAATCTCCGTGCAAGTTGCAGAATCAGACAGGAGAGTGCCAGGGAGAAGCACGCACACAAACCAGATCCTTCATCACATTCAGACTCAGAAAAGTTTATTGGCATGAGAACCTGTGCCTATTAAATTACTCGTAACCTCCAGCTGTCAGTGCTTCAGACAAAGGCGCGTCCAGGGTCCCCTGTATCAGTGCTAGCACAGTTTACCCAATGGAGAGAGGGAAATAGTGCAGGGACTTATTAAATTCACTGAGGAAGAGCCAGGAGTAGGACCTCAGAAAAAAAGACACAAATAGGATAGGGATGTGCAGACCGAAAATTCTCATTTTCTTCTCAGGTCATTTCACTTTTAAAAATCATTCTTAGGGGAGATCACATGATGTGATGGGAGAGTGAAGATGCGGAGCTTCACAGCTCCTGGCCCCATCCCGACTCTTCTGCTCTCTGAATTAGATTCAATTGACAGGGAAATCATTTCTAGTAACGGAAGACTGTGTCTTTCTGGACAAAACAGGAGTACGCTGGATTTTAATAGATACGCACGTAGCCGCGCCTATCTTATAAAATCCGGGGTCAGCGCGCGCAAGACTGCGCATAATCGGCAGCCGGCGCGCGCCGAGGTGTGCAGCCTGCCTCCGTTCCCTCCGAGGCCGCTCCGAAATCAGAGCGGCCTCAGAGGGAACTTTCTTTCGCCTCCCCCCACCTTCCCCTCCCTTCCCCTACCTAACCCACCCCCCAGCCCTATCTAAACCCCCCTACCCTTATTATAAAAGTTACACCTGCCCGAGGCAGGCGTAACTCGCTCGCGCCGGCCAGTCGCCGGCGCGCGATTCCCCGGCCCGGAAGCGGTTTTGGAGGCCTCAGCCATGCCCCCGAAATGCCCCCAGGCCGGAACCACGCCCGCGGCCCCGGAACGCCCCTGATGACGTGCCAGCCGCGACACGCCCCCCCCCCCCAGGAAAGCCCCGGGACTTACGCGCGCCCCGGGGCTTGCGCGCGCCGCCGAGCCTATTCGAGAAAGGCTCGGCGCGCGCAAGGGGAGCTTGGGGCAGGTTTTTGGGGGGGGTACGCACGTATCTTAGGCACGTCCCCCTTTGAAAATCTGCCCCTACATATATGTATATGTATCCATAGGTAAAATAACCCTACCTCGATGCGATTGCTCTCTGTTTTCTATACAACATAGTGTGTTCTATAATCTCACTATCTCACCGTACATGATGTAAACCCATGTGATACCCTGGGTGAATGTCAGGATATAAAAACAAACAAATAAATTGTATTTATTTTAAAATTTTTAGTATGCAAAATTTGTAAACAGCCTAGATTAATGATAGGCAGTTTAGAAAAGAGAGAAAATAAATAAATACATAAAGGAAAGGCTGCGGTAAGCAAGGTGGAAGATGGCACTAACAACCTTTCTTCTGCACGCACATCAACTGACAGGGCAAGTGATCTCACAGGGCAAGGGGGTCACACTAGGTCTGAAAACTTTGCCGAAATTCACTGGTTCGCAACCAATGCTCAGAGATTTAAAGGGGTTGAAACAACATCTCTCCAGTGTAGGTGAGCGAGACCTGGTGGCCGTGAAATCAGTGGCAGTAAAACTGAGCAAAATCTTGATGACTTATTGGCCTTCAGGAGACTACAGAAGATAGGGCCTGCCTGATTTTTGTAAACCTGGTTCAGCAAGCCCCTCGGTATACAGGACACATGAGGCACACTGCAGGCAGAACGTACACATTGACTAGGAGCATAAAACATCATTCTAAAATAGCGCTAAAAGATATCAAAATGATTAATTACTTACATTAATATATGCTAAAGTCAGTATAAAATGATTCGTACCCAACTATCTTAACGTGAGGCGTACTAAGGTAAAACATAGCATTAAGATATATTAACTACATTTGGAGTGGGCACAGTTGAAGAACCAGGTTTTTAGATCAGCTTTAAATTTTTTAATATCTCAGTTCTACTAGCAAAGAGTTCCAGAGTTTGGGGTCTCGAATCGATACTGCTCTTTCTCTTACCTCTGTCAGATGTGCGGATTTCACATTAGGAATTGCTGATCTAAGTTTCCTTTCAGGAACAGGTAATCGGATGGTACTATTTAGCCATTCTGTTTGTTCACCACAGAGTATTTTATGCAGAATGCAGGCTCTTATTTTGGGAGCGATATGTGATCGGCAACCGATGTAGAGAAATCAATGTTGGTGTTATGTGATCGTGCTTTCTACTACCTGGCAGCCACGTTTTGTAATACCTGTAGTGGCCTGGCTGTGGATACTGGAAGTCCTAAAAGTAGTGCATTGCAGTAGTCTACGTTGGATAGAATTTGTGACTGCAGAACGGTTCTAAAATCATTTTTTTTTTCAAGTAAAGGTTTCAGCTTGTATAATGTAATGAGTTTTGATATCCTTCTTTTAATTTAGCCGAGATATGTTTTTTGAAGCTGAGTTCTGTTTCTAGTGTAATACCGAGGTCCCGGAGAAATATGGTAGGTGTAATCTTTACGTTATTTTCAAGAATTAAAGGGGGAATTTTATCATTTTTTAATTTCCGTTCTAATAACATTATTTCGGTTTTTTCCATATTTAAAGCTAAGGCCTGGATTTATCAAAATGCGATAAGTATCACATGCGATAGCAAAAGGGGTGTGTTTTATACTAATATACAGTTTATCGCAATTTGCGCTAATTACCTATGCGAAGAGCTAAGTTAGCACAAATTGCGATAACAGCCATACCTGTTGGATTTCCTGCATTCAATCACTGGGGGACCATTGTTAATGGTCCCAGGGAGCTAAGATGGGAGAGAGAGAGACTAGCAATGTCCTCGCAACCTAGCTTGATGGACTCTCTACCTGGGTAACATCAAGCTAGGTTGAGAGAACATTGCACAAATCTCATCTTTGGGTGAGTTTCCTCTCTCCGTAGGTCATCAAATCTTCACAAGAGACCACTGTTCTGTTCGTACGTCTCACGTTGAATGTCAAAGTGGCCCCTAACGCCCTACACTAATACCTAAACCTCACCTCGAGTTACTAGGTGGGCCTCCCATAGAGATACAAATACCAATCTAGGGAGAGGCCACTATGGCTAGTCTCTCTCCCTCTCCCCCCCCAGATGGCTAGGCTGGTGCTCCAGGAGCTTCAAATCTACTAAAACAGGCCTTTCAGGAGACATCATGAAATGCAATAAAACCATAACACAAGCTATCACATGGCTTAACGCTATTGAAATAGGTGTAGTTAAAATCAGCATTAAGCCTGTGCAATAGCACTTCACAAACCCAGCCCACCCCTAACTCCTCCTCTTTTTCAAATTTGTATCGCACCATACGATATGGTGCTATCGCATGCGTTAAAGACGTTTTCGCGTGCAATAATCCCTTAACGCATGCAAAAACGCCTTAGCGCATTTTGATAAATGACCCCCTGAGTGAGATAGTAATTATTTTAAAGCATTTAGATAAATAGTAATAATATTAAGTGCTTTTTCTATTGTGTCATCAATAGGTACCAGGGACTGAATATCATCAGCGTAGATGTAAAAGTTAAATCCTAGTCCTGCCAGTAAGTAACGTACAGGTAGTAGGTATGTGTTAAACAATGTTGCTGAAAGGGCAGATCCCTGAGGAGCTCCTGTTTCCAGTGTGATCTTATCTGAGGCAGTATTTTTAATTTTTACTTGAAAAGATATTTCCTGAAGAAATGATAAAATCCAATTTAAAATGAAGCCATTAATCCCTATTACAGTCAATCTCGCATGGAGGATACTGTGATCCACTGTGTCGGATGCTGCCGATAAACCTAAAAGGACTAAAAAATACCTTTGCCCACTGTCAAAACCTCTAAGAACTGTGTCTGCTAATGAAATCTGCAATGTTTACGTCTTAAAGTGCTGCCTAAAACCGAATTGGTTGGGAAAGAGAATGTTATTGGAGTCGAGATAGTTGTATAATTGTCTTTGAATTACTTTTTCAATTAACTTTGAGATTAGCGGAAGATTAGAAATAGGTCTGTAGTTATTTAGTTAATTGTAATCAAGATTAGGATTTTTTAAGATAGGTTTAGTGATCGCACATTTCAGTTCTATGGGTATCTGTCCTTCCATTAAGGACAGGTTAACTCTGGCAGCTAGAACTGGTGAGATAATACTGGAGATGGTCTTAAGAGAGCTAATGGGTATCATATCAATGGGGTGAGGAACTGCTGGGTTAAGGTTCTTTACTAGGGTTTCAATTTCTAAAACTGAAGCAGCTTCGAATGTGTTCCAGGAAATCCCTTCTTTAATTTTCATCTCAGTTATAAGGTTAGGTATTGAGGAGATATTTGAGATTAATTCACTATTCTATTTTTTAAAAAACAGCGCTATCTCATTACATTTGTTTTCATGTAGGGTGTTTATAGTATGTGTAGTTTGTTTGGTTACATTTTTTACGATCGAAAAAAGTGTTCGTGGATTATTGCAATGTTTTTGAATTTTATTTTTGAAGTATAATTTCTTGGCTTCCTCTATGATTTTTTTTTATAATGGTTCTAAGTGGCCCAATAATTACCTAATGTTTGAGAATTCTTATTTTTTCTCCAAGCTTTTTCTAGTTTTCTAAGGGAAATTTTTTCTCTTCTAATGTTTTTTGTGCACCATGGATTACAAATTTTATCTGGATTAATCTGAATTGTTTTTATTGGACACATCCTATCAGCAATCTTGGAGGCTTCTTGGAGCCAGGAATTAGTGGCGCTTGACAGTCGTCCAACTTAATCTGCTGTGCCAGTAGTGTAAATTATTTTTGAAGGTCTTCAAGATTAATTTTAGGTGGAAAGGTTAGTGGGGTTATGTTGTTATCAGGTGAACTCCAAGTCTCTTTTCACTGAACCTCTGTAAGTATTAGAGCGTGGTCTGACCAAGGGACTTGAAGTAGTAAGTTCAAAACCAGTATGGAGCTGGAGTTGGATAGTGGTACGTCATCCATGTGTAGATTGAAGTCTCCAAGAATAATCGATGAGTAAAAAATAATTTTCTTCAATTTGTTTTAAATGAGCTACTTGCTAACTTCAAGGAGTGCCCCCTGATCCTTCTATTATCTGAGAGAGTAAATAACTGATTTACATTAACTCATTCAAGACCTCTCATGATCTTAAAGACCTCTATCATATCCCCCCTCAGCCGTCTCTTCTCCAAGCTGAGCAACCTTAACTTCTTTAGTCTTTCCTCATGGGGGAGCCGTTCCATGTCCCTTATCACTTTGGTTGCCCTTCTCTGTACCTTCTCCAGTGCAATTATATCCTTTTTGAGATGCAGCAACCAGAATTGCACACAGTATTCCACATGTAGCTGCTCAGTGTGTGCCACAGCTAGACCAGCTCTGCCATGGAAAAGTCACCACTGCCTGATGCTCAGATCCAGGCCAGCACCCGGGTTCTGCTCTCAGCACCTCACAGCAGCAAGAGACACCGGCAGTGACTGTTAAATGCATAGGAGCTGCTGTCTGAGAACCTGTGCAATCATGCTTGCCTCGTCTTCCCAGCTACAGCAGAAGGCCTGGCGTGCGGTAATTAATGAGCAGCATGCAGGACACAGATAGCTGGGTCCTGCTTTACACAGCGCACACACTGCACACAGCTTCTCATCTTCCCCCTCCTGAGCTTCCAGCCTCGGTCCTGTCCCCAGCTTGAGTGAGACAGGGAGAGCGTGCACTGAGCACTGGATGTGACTCACTCTGAGTGCTGGGAGCAGCTGCAGCCACATTTGTCAGCCGAGTGCCCGCACCAGACCTGCTTCTCCCTCACCCTGCACTTGCACAGAGGGAGCTGGATCGCCGTGACGGGCTCGTGCGCGTCTCCCTCACCCTGCGCTTGCACAGAGGGAGCTGGATCACCGTGACGGGCTCGTGCGCGTCTCCCTCGCCCCTGCACTCTGGCTCATGTGCGTCTCCCTCACCCTGCACTTGCACAGAGGGAGCTGGATCGCCGTGACGGGCTCGTGCGCGTCTCCCTCACCCAGCACTTGCACAGAGGGAGCTGGATCGCCGTGACGGGCTCGTGCGCGTCTCCCTCACCCAGCACTTGCACAGAGGGAGCTGGATCGCCGTGACGGGCTCGTGCGCGTCTCCCTCACCCTGCACTTGCACAGAGGGAGCTGGATCGCCGTGACGGGCTCGTGCGCGTCTCCCTCACCCTGCACTTGCACAGAGGGAGCTGGATCGCCGTGACGGGCTCGTGCGCGTCTCCCTCACCCTGCACTTGCACAGAGGGAGCTGGATCGCCGTGACGGGCTCGTGCGCGTCTCCCTCACCCTGCACTTGCACAGAGGGAGCTGGATCGCCGTGACGGGCTCGTGCGCGTCTCCCTCACCCTGCACTTGCACAGAGGGAGCTGGATCGCCGTGACGGGCTCGTGCGCGTCTCCCTCACCCTGCACTTGCACAGAGGGAGCTGGATCGCCGTGACGGGCTCGTGCGCGTCTCCCTCACCCTGCACTTGCACAGAGGGAGCTGGATCGCCGTGACGGGCTCGTGCGCGTCTCCCTCACCCTGCACTTGCACAGAGGGAGCTGGATCGCCGTGACGGGCTCGTGCGCGTCTCCCTCACCCTGCACTTGCACAGAGGGAGCTGGATCGCCGTGATGGGCTCGTGCGCGCCTCCCTCGCCCCTGCACTCGGGCTCATGTGCGTCTCCCTCACCCTGCACTTGCACAGAGGGAGCTGGATCACCGTGACGGGCTCGTGTGCGTCTCCCTCACCCTGCACTTGCACAGAGGGAGCTGGATCACCGTGACGGGCTCGTGCGCGTCTCCCTCACCCTGCACTTGCACAGAGGGAGCTGGATCGCCGTGATGGGCTCGTGCGCGCCTCCCTCGCCCCTGCACTCAGGCTCATGTGCGTCTCCCTCACCCTGCACTTGCACAGAGGGAGCTGGATCACCGTGACGGGCTCGTGTGCGTCTCCCTCACCCTGCACTTGCACAGAGGGAGCTGGATCACCGTGACGGGCTCGTGTGCGTCTCCCTCACCCTGCACTTGCACAGAGGGAGCTGGATCACCGTGACTGGCTCGTGTGCGTCTCCCTCGCCCTGCACTTGCACAGAGGGAGCTGGATCACTGTGACAGGCTCATGTTTGTTTCTCCCTCCTCTCTCACCCTTTGTTTTAAAATCCGGAAGAGACTGCTGGGGCTTTCGTTTTTTTCCTAATTTTATTTCAGGTTAAATATACGAGTCCTCTCCATGTCTGCCCTGCCTCATCACACAGGCAGTGCCACACAACATTTTTAATAATGCAAATGTGCCACGGGTGTGAAAAGGTTGAAAACATCGCTGTAAAGTATCAGAGCCAGGAGGC
Organism: Rhinatrema bivittatum; assembly: GCF_901001135.1. Classification (NCBI taxonomy): domain Eukaryota; kingdom Metazoa; phylum Chordata; class Amphibia; order Gymnophiona; family Rhinatrematidae; genus Rhinatrema; species Rhinatrema bivittatum. The sequence continues at coordinate 2,708,112 of NC_042616.1, forward strand.
TGTAGAACAAGGGATCACGGGATGAGGGTGAAAGAGGTAGACTGAGGAGGAATGTACGGAAATGTTTCTTTACAGAGAGGGTGGTGGATGCATGGAACGGCATCTGCATGGAGGATAAACACAGGGGATGTTAGAGGGCGTGCTAGGCTGATGTTCATTAATGACCTGGAAAAGAGAGCAGTCGGAGAGGTGATCAAATCTGCAGATGACCCAAATTATTCACAAGCAGACTGTGAAATATCTTGCAAGACTGGAAACCTGGGCAACTAAATCACAGATGAAATTTAATGTGTACAAGTGCAAAGTGATGCACACAGGAACAATAATATTCTGACTACAGATACACAATGCTGGGTTCAGTATTAGCAGGAAAAGGATCTCGGCGTCCCTGTAGACAGTACTCAAACTCCTCGGTTCAGTGTGCGGTGGTGGTGGTCAATGTTGGAAAGGAAGAGAGAATAAAAGACAGAGTATCCTGTCCATGGTGCGACCACACCTCCAGTACACCTCGAGAAAGATACAGCAGAACTAGAAAAGGCAGAGAGTGACCAAAATGAGAAAGCAGATAGAACAACTTCCCTGAAACAGGATGGGGCCTTTCAGCCTGGAGAAGGGACAGCTGAGAGGAGATATAAAAAAGGTTTACAAAATCACGAGTATTCGCCTTTTCCAACAGTACTACGACTAGGGAACACCGCATGAAACTAGCAGGTAGCACATTTAAAACAAACTGGAGAAACTATCTTTTCATGCAATGCACCATTAAGATGTGAAATTTGTTGCTGGAGGGTGTGGTGAAGGCATCTAGCACAGCTGGGATTAAAATTCCTGGAAGAAAAGTTTGTAAACAATTATTAGACAGATGGACTTGGGGAAATCCAGTGCTTATCCCTGGGAATGAGCAGCAAGGAACTCAATCTATTATTTAGGATCAGACTGGTACTTCTAATGACCCAGACTGGCCACTGTTGTAGACAGGATGCTGCGCTCAATGGATGTTTGGTCACAGGCCGATGCAACATGGACACGCTAATCCCGTTATTGCACTGGGAGTTATTCTAGCGTGTACAGAACACGTGTCCAACAGCATATCAAGCTGTACACTAGGCTGGGCATCGGCCCACAGAGATATTAGTTCCAGCAAGCATAAGATCTGTATCAGTACTTCAGAGACCACAGCTGGAGTCAGAATAGAGAGCTAAGATCCAGAAAGCATAAAATCTGTATCAGTACCTCAGAGACCACAGCTGGAGTCAGAATAGAGAGCTAAGATCCAGAAAGCATAAGATCTGTATCAGTACCTCAGAGACCACAGCTGGAGTCAGAATAGAGAGCTAAGATCAAGAAAGCATAAGATGTGTATCAGTACCTCAGAGACCACAGCTGGAGTCAGAATAGAGAGCTAAGATCCAGAAAGCATAAGATCTGTATCAGTACCTCAGAGACCACAGCTGGAGTCAGAATAGAGAGCTAAGATCCAGAAAGCATAAGATCTGTATCAGTACCTCAGAGACCACAGCTGGAGTCAGAATAGAGAGCTAAGATCCAGAAAGCATAAGATCTGTATCAGTACCTCAGAGACCACAGCTGGAGTCAGAATAGAGAGCTAAGATCCAGAAAGCATAACATCTGTATCAGTACCTCAGAGACCACAGCTGGAGTCAGAATAGAGAGCTAAGATCCAGAAAGCATAAGATCTGTATCAGTACCTCAGAGACCACAGCTGGAGTCGGAATAGAGAGCTAAGATCCAGAAAGCACAAGATCTGTATCAGTACCTCAGAGACCACAGCTGGAGTCAGAATAGAGAGCTAAGATCCAGAAAGGATAACATCTGTATCAGTACCTCAGAGACCACAGCTGGAGTCAGAATAGAGAGCTAAGATCCAGAAAGCATAAGATCTGTATCAGTACCTCAGAGACCACAGCTGGAGTCAGAATAGAGAGCTAAGATCCAGAAAGCACAAGATCTGTATCAGTACCTCAGAGACCACAGCTGGAGTCAGAATAGAGAGCTAAGATCCAGAAAGCATAAGATCTGTATCAGTACCTCAGAGACCACAGCTGGAGTCAGAATAGAGAGCTAAGATCCAGAAAGCATAAGATCTGTATCAGTACCTCAGAGACCACAGCTGGAGTCAGAATAGAGAGCTAAGATCCAGAAAGCATAAGATCTGTATCAGTACCTCAGAGACCACAGCTGGAGTCAGAATAGAGAGCTAAGATCCAGAAAGCATAAGATCTGTATCAGTACCTCAGAGACCACAGCTGGAGTCAGAATAGAGAGCTAAGATCCAGAAAGCATAAGATCTGTATCAGTACTGCAGAGACAACAGCTGGAGACAGAATAGAGAGCTAAGATCCAGAAAGGATAACATCTGTATCAGTACTGCAGAGACCACAGCTGGAGTCAGAATAGAGAGCTAAGATCCAGAAAGCACAAGATCTGTATCAGTACCTCAAAGACCACAGCTGGAGTCAGAATAGAGAGCTAAGACCCAGAAAGCATAAGATCTGTATCAGTACTGCAGAGACAACAGCTGGAGTCAGAATAGAGAGCTAAGATCAAGAAAGCATAAGATCTGTATCAGTACTGCAGAGACCACAGCTGGAGACAGAATACAGAGCTAAGATCCAGAAAGGATAACATCTGTATGAGTACTATAGAGACCACAGCTGGAGTCGGAATAGAGAGCTAAGATCCAGAAAGCACAAGATCTGTATCAGTACCTCAGAGACCACAGCTGGAGTCAGAATAGAGAGCTAAGATCCAGAAAGGATAACATCTGTATGAGTACTATAGAGACCACAACTGGAGTCAGAATAGAGAGCTAAGATCCAGAAAGCATAAGATCTGTATCAGTAACTCAGAGACCACAGCTGGAGTCAGAATAGAGAGCTAAGATCCAGAAAGCACAAGATCTGTATCAGTACCTCAGAGACCACAGCTGGAGTCAGAATAGAGAGCTAAGATCCAGAAAGCATAAGATCTGTATCAGTACCTCAGAGACCACAGCTGGAGTCAGAATAGAGAGCTAAGATCCAGAAAGCATAAGATCTGTATCAGTACCTCAGAGACCACAGCTGGAGTCAGAATAGAGAGCTAAGATCCAGAAAGCATAAGATCTGTATCAGTACCTCAGAGACCACAGCTGGAGTCAGAATAGAGAGCTAAGATCCAGAAAGCATAAGATCTGTATCAGTACCTCAGAGACCACAGCTGGAGTCAGAATAGAGAGCTAAGATCCAGAAAGCATAAGATCTGTATCAGTACCTCAGAGACCACAGCTGGAGTCAGAATAGAGAGCTAAGATCCAGAAAGCATAACATCTGTATCAGTACCTCAGAGACCACAGCTGGAGTCAGAATAGAGAGCTAAGATCCAGAAAGCATAACATCTGTATCAACACTACAGCATCCTCATCTGGAATCAGAATACAGAGTTGAATTCCAGACAGAAAAAGATCTGTAGTGGTGCTAGAGAAGAATATTTGACATCAATGAAAGTAGTTTGGCATCCTAGAAAGATTAAAGTCGTATCAGGGGGTACAGCCAGCACATGTGGAGTCAGGGTCAGGATATACCATTGAATCCATGACTGTGTTACATCTGTATCAGCACAACCATATCAGAAGATAAAAAGGAAATTCATCTTCCAAGATTTTTGAAGTGACTACAAATCTTTCATCGGCCTCATGCCACAGGGTCTGCCCCCAAACCAAGCCGTACGTGCACAGGCACACAGCTCCTGCAGCATGTCACATCAGCAGACGGGGCCCTATGCTCATGCACTATTCAACATCTGCATGCTGACGGAATTAGGAATCACCTTCTTCTTATATGCTGACGTCATTCAGTTCTACATCCCATGCGACTCATCATTTGAAAATACAGCATGAACACTCTCAAAGTGCATGGAAGCACTCTCTGAGCTTAAACTAACACTAAACATCTGGTTACGGAGAAACTCATCCATACTTAATGCTCATGTACTATTCAACATCTGCATGCTGACGGAATTAGGAATCACCTTCTTCTTATACGCTGACGTCATTCAGTTCTACATCCCATGCGACTCATCATTTGAAAATACAGCATGAACACTCTCAGAGTGCATGGAAGCACTTTCTGAGCTTAAACTAACACTAAACATCTGGTTAAGGAGAAACTCATCCATACTTAATGCTCATGCACTATTCAACATCTGCATGCTGACGGAATTAGGAATCACCTTCTTCTTATACGCTGACGTCATTCAGTTCTACATCCCATGCGACTCATCATTTGAAAATTCAGCATGAACACTCTCAGAGTGCATGGAAGCACTCTCTGAGCTTAAACTAACACTAAACATCTGGTTACGGAGAAACTCATCCATACTTAATGCTCATGTACTATTCAACATCTGCATGCTGACGGAATCAGGAATCACCTTCTTCTTATACGCTGACGTCATTCAGTTCTACATCCCATGCGACTCATCATTTCAAAAAAAACAGCATGAACACTCTCAAAGTGCATGGAAGCACTCTCTGAGCTTAAACTAACACTAGACATCTGGTTACGGAGAAACTCATCCATACTTAATGCTCATGTACTATTCAACATCTGCATGCTGACGGAATTAGGAATCACCTTCTTCTTATACGCTGACGTCATTCAGTTCTACATCCCATGCGACTCATCATTTCAAAAAAAACAGCATGAACACTCTCAAAGTGCATGGAAGCACTCTCTGAGATTAAACTAACACTAGACATCTGGTTACGGAGAAACTCATCCATACTTAATGCTCATGTACTATTCAACATCTACATGCTGACGGAATTAGGAATCACCTTCTTCTTATACGCTGACGTCATTCAGTTCTACATCCCATGCGACTCATCATTTGAAAATACAGCATGAACACTCTCAGAGTGCATGGAAGCACTCTCTGAGCTTAAACTAACACTAAACATCTGGTTAAGGAGAAACTCATCCATACTTAATGTTCATGCACTATTCAACATCTGCATGCTGACGGAATTAGGAATCACCTTCTTCTTATACGCTGACGTCATTCAGTTCTACATCCCATGCGACTCATCATTTGAAAATTCAGCATGAACACTCTCAGAGTGCATGGAAGCACTCTCTGAGCTTAAACTAACACTAAACATCTGGTTACGGAGAAACTCATCCATACTTAATGCTCATGTACTATTCAACATCTGCATGCTGACGGAATCAGGAATCACCTTCTTCTTATACGCCGATGACATTCAGTTCTACATCCCATGCGACTCATCATTTCAAAAAAACAGCATGAACACTCTCAAAGTGCATGGAAGCACTCTCTGAGCTTAAACTAACACTAGACATCTGGTTACGGAGAAACCCATCCATACTTAATGCTCATGTACTATTCAACATCTACATGCTAACGGAATTAGGAATCACCTTCTTAATAGCTGACGACTTTCAGTTCTACATCCCATGCGACTCATCATTTCAAAAATACAGCATGAACACTCTCAAAGTGCATGGAAGCACTCTCTGAGCTTAAACTAACACTAAACATCTGGTTATGGAGAAACTCATCCATACTTAATGCTCATGCACTATTCGACATCTGCATGCTGACGGAATTAGGAATCACCTTCTTCTTATACGCTGACGTCATTCAGTTCTACATCCCATGCGACTCATCATTTGAAAATTCAGCATGAACACTCTCAAACTGCATGGAAGCACTCTCTGAGCTTAAACTAACACTAAACATCTGGTTACGGAGAAACTCATCCATACTTAATGCTCATGTACTATTCAACATCTGCATGCTGACGGAATTAGGAATCACCTTCTTCTTATATGCTGACAACTTTCAGTTCTACATCCCATGCGACTCATCATTTCAAAAATACAGCATGAACACTCTCAGAGTGCATGGAAGCACTCTCTGAGCTTAAACTAACACTAAACATCTGGTTACGGAGAAACTCATCCATACTTAATGCCCATGTACTATTCAACATCTGCATGCTGACGGAATTAGGAATCACCTTCTTCTTATATGCTGACAACTTTCAGTTCTACATCCCATGCGACTCATCATTTCAAAATACAGCATGAACACTCTCAAAGTGCATGGAAGCACTCTCTGAGCTTAAACTAACACTAGACATCTGGTTACGGAGAAACTCATCCATACTTAATGCTCATGTACTATTCAACATCTACATGCTGACGGAATTAGGAATCACCTTCTTCTTATATACTGACGTCATTCAGTTCTACATCCCATGCGACTGATCATTTCAAAATACAGCATGAACACTCTCAAAGTGCATGGAAGCACTCTCTGAGCTTAAACTAACACTAGACATCTGGTTACGGAGAAACTCATCCATACTTAATGCTCATGTACTATTCAACATCTGCATGCTGACGGAATTAGGAATCACCTTTTTATACGCTGCCGACTTTCAGTTCTACATCCCATGAGACTCATCATTTCAAAAATACAGCATGAACACTCTCAAAGTGCATGCAAGCACTCTCTGAGCTTAAACTAACACTAAACATCTGGTTAAGGAGAAACTCATCCATACTTAATGCTCATGTACTATTCAACATCTGCATGCTGACGGAATCAGGAATCACCTTCTTCTTATACGCTGACGTCATTCAGTTCTACATCCCATGCGACTCATCATTTGAAAATTCAGCATGAACACTCTCAGAGTGCATGGAAGCACTTTCTGAGCTTAAACTAACACTAAACATCTGATTACGGAGAAACTCATCCATACTTAATGCTCATGCACTATTCAACATCTGCATGCTGACGGAATCAGGAATCACCTTCTTCTTATACGCTGACGTCATTCAGTTCTACATCCCATGCGACTCATCATTTGAAAATTCAGCACTCTCTGAGCTTAAACTAACACTAAACATCTGGTTACGGAGAAACTCATCCATACTTAATGCTCATGTACTATTCAACATCTGCATGCTGAGGGAATTAGGAATCACCTTCTTCTTATACGCTGACGTCATTCAGTTCTACATCCCATGCGACTCATCATTTGAAAATTCAGCACTCTCTGAGCTTAAACTAACACTAAACATCTGGTTACGGAAAAACTCATCCATACTTAATGCTCATGTACTATTCAACATCTGCATGCTGAGGGAATTAGGAATCACCTTCTTCTTATACGCTGACGACTTTCAGTTCTACATCCCATGCGACTCATCATTTGAAAATTCAGCATGAACACTCTCAGAATGCATGGAAGCACTTTCTGAGCTTAAACTAACACTAAACATCTGGTTACGGAGAAACTCATCCATACTTAATGCTCATGTACTATTCAACATCTGCATGCTGAGGGAATTAGGAATCACCTTCTTCTTATACGCTGACGTCATTCAGTTCTACATCCGATGCGACTCATCATTTGAAAATTCAGCACTCTCTGAGCTTAAACTAACACTAAACATCTGGTTACGGAGAAACTCATCCATACTTAATGCTCATGTACTATTCAACATCTGCATGCTGAGGGAATTAGGAATCACCTTCTTCTTATACGCTGACGTCATTCAGTTCTACATCCCATGCGACTCATCATTTGAAAATTCAGCACTCTCTGAGCTTAAACTAACACTAAACATCTGGTTACGGAGAAACTCATCCATACTTAATGCTCATGTACTATTCAACATCTGCATGCTGAGGGAATTAGGAATCACCTTCTTCTTATACGCTGACGACTTTCAGTTCTACATCCCATGCGACTCATCATTTGAAAATTCAGCATGAACACTCTCAGAGTGCATGGAAGCACTTTCTGAGCTTAAACTAACATTAGACATCTGGTTACGGAGAAACTCATCCATACTTAATGCTCAGTCTGTAAACCTAAGTAATTTTGATATCACACGTTCAGATCAAGTCCGAGACTTAGGAATTCAGAGAGGTAAAAATGTTACTATGAAAAGACACATAAATGAATTAATCACAACAGGATATGCCAAACTGCGGCTCCTTCAAAGACTGAAACCATTACTAACTATCCAACGCTTCCGTACAGTTCTGCAATCTCTAACTTTCTCAAATATTGATTACTGTAGCGCCCTACTACTGGGACTCCCAACCAGGCTACTAAAAACAACAACATTACAACTACTACAAAACGCAGCATCACGACTTGAGTGGAACCAGGAGAGTCGACCACATCACACCCTCGATAATAGCGGCTGCTGATACAATGCAGAATCTATTTCAACGTTTTAACCTCAAGTTTTAAAATCATGCACAATGATAACCCAGGACGCGTCAGCCATACACACTGCAACGAACCCCAATGTCCCAAAAAAAACAAGGTCTAATAGCTGTACCCACAATCCGGAGCACCCACCTGAACCAAGTAATGTTCTCCATAGCAGTCCCGAGACATTACAACTGATCCCAGAAAGAAAGGCATTCAAAGGTGAATAAAAAAACGTGGCTAATTAAAAGCGCTTACAATCTAACAAACGCTTAACAGAATGCAGAATCAATAATAACAAGAGCAAAAAACACAGCAAGCAGCTCATGACAACCCCTCTACGACTGTGTAAATTACTAAGCAGTAATAAATAATAAATAAGTAATAAATAAGTCCTAATAACCCAAAGAAGTAAGATTCACGTGGGCCGGGCTGCAATGCACAGATCTTAACAAATTGTGTACTTTTCCTAATCAGATGTATCCTAAGTATGCGCTGCACCAAAATGTGTTCCGTGTAATGACCCAACGATGAATATTACTTTTGTAACGACGGTACATAAAATAACTAAATAAATACTAGCGGATAACTCAATTCTCCGAAAATAACAGATTCCTGTGCCCAGCATACACAGTAACAGCAGCTCAAGAACCAAGCGCTCTATCAACTCCCAGCCTGAATCATCTCTCACACACACTCACAACCCGAGTCCTATCTCACACTCCCAGCCTGAATCATCTCTCTCACACACTCACAGCCGAGTCCTATCTCACACTCCCAGCCTGAATATACTCTCTCACACACACTCACAACCGAGTCCTATCTCACACTCCCAGCCTGAATATACTCTCTCACACACACTCACAACCAAGTCCTATCTCACACTCCCAGCCTGAATCATCTCTCACACACACTCACAGCCGAGTCCTATCTCACACTCCCAGCCTGAATCATCTCTCACACACACTCACAACCCGAGTCCTATCTCACACTCCCAGCCTGAATCATCTCTCTCACACACACTCACAACCGAGTCCTATCTCACACTCCCAGCCTGAATATACTCTCTCACACACACTCACAACCGAGTCCTATCTCACACTCCCAGCCTGAATATACTCTCTCACACACACTCACAACCAAGTCCTATCTCACACTCCCAGCCTGAATCATCTCTCACACACACTCACAACCAAGTCCTATCTCATACTCCCAGCCTGAATCATCTCTCTCACACACACTCACAGCCCGAGTCCTATCTCATACTCCCAGCCTGAATCATCTCTCTCACACACACTCACAGCCCGAGTCCTATCTCATACTCCCAGCCTGAATCATCTCTCTCACACACACTCAAAACCGAGTCCTATCTCACACTCCCAGCCTGAATCATCTCTCTCACACACACTCACAGCCCGAGTCCTATCTCACACTCCCAGCCTGAATCATCTCTCTCACACACACTCACAACCGAGTCCTATCTCACACTCCCAGCCTGAATCATCTCTCTCACACACACTCACAACCGAGTCCTATCTCACACTCCCAGCCTGAATATACTCTCTCACAGACACTCACAACCAAGTCCTATCTCACACTCCCAGCCTGAATCATCTCTCTCACACACACTCACAACCAAGTCCTATCTCACACTCCCAGCCTGAATCATCTCTCTCACACACACTCACAGCCCGAGTCCTATCTCATACTCCCAGCCTGAATCATCTCTCTCACACACACTCACAGTCCTATCTCATACTCCCAGCCTGAATCATCTCTCACACACACTCACAGCCGAGTCCTATCTCACACTTCCAGCCTGAATCATCTCTCTCACACACACAGCCCGAGTCCTATCTCACACTCCCAGCCTGAATCATCTCTCACACACACTCACAACCGAGTCCTATCTCACACTTCCAGCCTGAATATACTCTCTCACACACACTCACAACCGAGTCCTATCTCATACTCCCAGCCTGAATATACTCTCTCACTCACTCACAATCGAGTCCTATCTCATACTCCCAGCCTGAATATACTCTCTTACACACTCACAACCCGAGTCCTATCTCACACTCCCAGCCTGAATATACTCTCTCACACACTCACAGCCGAGTCCTATCTCATACTCCCAGCCTGAATATACTCTCACACACTCACAACCGAGTCCTTTCTCATACTCCCAGCCTGAATATACTCTTACACACTCACAACCCGAGTCCTATCTCACACTCCCAGCCTGAATATACTCTCTCACACACTCACAGCCGAGTCCTATCTCACACTTCCAGCCTGAATCATCTCTCACACACACTCACAACCGAGTCCTATCTCACACTTCCAGCCTGAATCATCTCTCACACACACTCACAACCTGAGTCCTATCTCACACTCCCAGCCTGAATATACTCTCTCACACACTCACAACCGAGTCCTATCTCATACTCCCAGCCTGAATATACTCTCTCACACACACTCACAACCGAGTCCTATCTCATACTCCCAGCCTGAATATACTCTCTTACACACTCACAACCGAGTCCTATCTCATACTCCCAGCCTGAATATACTCTCTCACACACACAGCCCGAATCCTATCTCACACTCCTAGCCTGAATATACTCTCTCACACACACTCAGAGCCGAGTCCTATCTCACACTCCCAGCCTGAATCATCTCTCACACACACTCACAGCCGAGTCCTATCTCACAATCCCAGCCTGAATATATTCTCTCACACACACTCACAACCGAGTCCTATCTCATACTCCCAGCCTGAATATACTCTCTTACACACTCACAACCGAGTCCTATCTCACACTCCCAGCCTGAATATACTCTCTCACACACACTCACAACCAAGTCCTATCTCACACTCCCAGCCTGAATCATCTCTCTCACACACTCACAACTGAGTCCTATCTCATACTCCCAGCCTGAATATACTCTCTTACACACAACCGAGTCCTATCTCATACTCCCAGCCTGAATATGCTCTCTTACACACAACCGAGTCCTATCTCATACTCCCAGCCTGAATATGCTCTCTCATACACACAGCCCGAATCCTATCTCACACTTCCAGCCTGAATATACTCTCTCACACACACTCACAACCGAGTCCTATCTCATACTCCCAGCCTGAATATACTCTCTCACACACACTCACAACCGAGACCTATCTCACACTCCCAGCCTGAATCATCTCTCTCACACACTCACAACCAAGTCCTATCTCATACTCCCAGTCTGAATATACTCTCTCACACACGCTCACAACCCGAGTCCTATCTCACACTCCCAGCCTGAATCATCTCTCTCACACACTCACAACCGAGTCCTATCTCATACTCCCAGCCTGAATATACTCTCTCACATACACTCACAACCCGAGTCCTATCTCATACTCCCAGCCTGAATCATCTCTCTCACACACACTCACAACCGAGTCCTATCTCACACTTCCAGCCTGAATATACTCTCTCACACACGCTCACAACCCGAGTCCTATCTCACACTCCCAGCCTGAATCATCTCTCTCACACACTCACAACCGAGTCCTTTCTCATACTCCCAGCCTGAATATACTCTCTCACACACACTCACAACCCGAGTCCTATCTCATACTCCCAGCCTGAATCATCTCTCACACACACTCACAGCCGAGTCCTATCTCACACTCCCAGCCTGAGTATACTCTCTCACACACACTCACAACTGAGTCCTATCTCATACTCCCAGCCTGAATCATCTCTCTCACACACTCACAACCGAGTCCTATCTCACACTTCTAGCCTGAATATGCTCTCTCACACACTCCTAGCCTGAATCATCTCTCACACACACTCACAACCCGAGTCCTATCTCACATTCCCAGCCTGAGTCATCTCTCACACACACTCACAGCCCGAGTCCTATCTCACACTCCCAGCCTGAATATACTCTCTCACACACACTCACAACCGAGTCCTATCTTACACTCACAGCCTGAATCATCTCTCTCACACACTCACAACCGAGTCCTATCTCATACTCCCAGCCTGACTATACTCTCTCACACACTCACAACCAAGTCCTATCTCACACTCACAGCCTGAATCTTCTCGCACACACTCACAGCCCGAGTCCTCTCACACACTCACAGCCTGAATCCTCTTTCTCAATCACAGCCTGACTCTGTTCTTACTCTCCAGCCTGAAGTTTCTCTCTCTCATGCACTCACAGCCTGAGTCCTATCTCACACTCACAGCCTGAATCTTCTCTCACACATTCACAGACCGAGTCTTATTTCACACTCACAGCCTGAATCATCTCCCTCACACACTCACATCCAAGTCCTATCTCACACTCCCAGCCTGAATATGCTCTCTCACACACTCACAACCGAGTCCTATCTCACACTCCCAGCCTGAATATGCTCTCTCACACACACAGCCTGAATATGCTCTCTCACACTCCGAACCTGAATATGCTCTATCACACACACTCACAGCCCTAGTCCAATCTCACACTCACAGCCTGAGTCCTCTCTCACACACACTCACAGTCTGAGTCCTTTCTCACATTCACAGCCTGAATCTGTTCTCACACACACTCATAGCCTGAGTCGATTCTTACTGTCCAGCCTGAATCGTCTCTCTCTCACTCACAGCCCTAGTCCTATCTCACACTCACAGCCTGAATCTTCTCGCACACACTCACAACCCGAGTCCTATCTCACATTCCCAGCCTGAGTCATCTCTCACACACACTCACAGCCCGAGTCCTATCTCACACTCCCAGCCTGAATATACTCTCTCACACACACTCACAACCGAGTCCTATCTTACACTCACAGCCTGAATCATCTCTCTCACACACTCACAACCGAGTCCTATCTCATACTCCCAGCCTGACTATACTCTCTCACACACTCACAACCAAGTCCTATCTCACACTCACAGCCTGAATCTTCTCGCACACACTCACAGCCCGAGTCCTCTCACACACTCACAGCCTGAATCCTCTTTCTCAATCACAGCCTGACTCTGTTCTTACTCTCCAGCCTGAAGTTTCTCTCTCTCATGCACTCACAGCCTGAGTCCTATCTCACACTCACAGCCTGAATCTTCTCTCACACATTCACAGACCGAGTCTTATTTCACACTCACAGCCTGAATCATCTCCCTCACACACTCACATCCAAGTCCTATCTCACACTCCCAGCCTGAATATGCTCTCTCACACACTCACAACCGAGTCCTATCTCACACTCCCAGCCTGAATATGCTCTCTCACACACACAGCCTGAATATGCTCTCTCACACTCCGAACCTGAATATGCTCTATCACACACACTCACAGCCCTAGTCCAATCTCACACTCACAGCCTGAGTCCTCTCTCACACACACTCACAGTCTGAGTCCTTTCTCACATTCACAGCCTGAATCTGTTCTCACACACACTCATAGCCTGGGTCTCTTCTTACGCTCCCAGACTGAATCTGTTCTCTCACACACTCATAGCCTGAGTCGATTCTTACTGTCCAGCCTGAATCGTCTCTCTCTCACTCACAGCCCTAGTCCTATCTCACACTCACAGCCTGAATCTTCTCGCACACACTCACAGCCCGAGTCCTCTCACACACTCACAGCCTGAATCCTCTTTCTCAATCACAGCCTGACTCTGTTCTTACTCTCCAGCCTGAAGTTTCTCTCTCTCATGCACTCACAGCCCGAGTCCTATCTCACACTCACAGCCTGAATCTTCTCTCACACATTCACAGACCGAGTCTTATTTCACACTCACAGCCTGAATCTTCTCTCTCTCACACTCACAGCCCAAGTCTTTTCTTACACTCCCAGCCTGAACCTTCTCTCTCACTCACTCACAGCCTGAAATATGCTCTGTCACACATTCACAGCCTGAGTCACACTCACAGGCTGAGTCTTTTCTTACACTCCCAGTCTGAATCTTCTCTGTCTCACACATTCACAGAGCCCAAGTCCTATCTCACACTCACAGCCTGAATCTTCTCTCTCACACACTCACAGCCTGAGTCCTATCTCATATTCACAGCCTGAATCTTCTCACACCCTCACAGCCTGAGTCTTTTGTTACACTCCCAACCTGAATCTTCTTTCTCTTACACACTCACAGCCTGAGTCCACACTCACAACCTGAGTGTTCTCTCTCTCACACACAAAAACACACAGCCTAAGACCTCGCTCTCTCTCATACACACATAGTCTGAGTACTCTCTGTCTGTGACCCTCACAGCCGACTGTTCTCTCTCACACCCACAGAATGAATTCTCTCACACACTCTGAGCCTGACCCTTCTCTATTTCTCTCACACACTTATAGCCTGAGCCCTCTCTCATACTCACAGCCTAAGGTGTCTCTCTCTCATACACACAGCCTGAGTCCTCTCTCTCATAAGCACAGAGCTTGCATCCTCTCTCTCACACACACACACACACACACTCACAGCCTGAATCTTCATTATCGCTCTCTCACACTCACAGCCTAACCCTTCTCTCTCTCATACACTACGAGCCTGAATCCTCTTTCACACTTAAGCCTGAATCTTTTCTATCTCTCACACACTCACAGACTGAGCCCTTTCTCATACTAACACAGACACAAATCTTGAGCATTCTAGTACCCACACACACTTACAGCCTGAGCCAATTCTATTTCTCTCACATAAAGACTCACAACCCAAATTCTTTCACACATTCTGAGTCTGAATCTTCTCTATCTCTCTCATACACACAGCCTGAGTCCTTTCTCTTATATACACGCACACAAAAGGCCTGAGTACTCTCTAAAACACAAATTCACTCACTGCCTGAGTCCTATTTCTCACACACCCACAGCCTGAGTCCTCTCTCACTATCTCATACACACATATCCTGAAACATTTCTCTCATACACACACATACCCTGAAACATTTCTCTCTCATACACACACACACATTTTTAATCATCTCTCTCTCATATTCACTGCTTGAGTCCTCTCACTCTCACACACACACACACACACATATATACAGAGCATGAGATCGCTCTGTCTCTCTCTCTCTCACACACACACATATATACAGAGCATGAGATCGCTCTGTCGCTGTCTCTCTCTATCACACACACACATATATACAGAGCATGAGATCGCTCTGTCTCTCTCTCTCTCACACACACACATATACAGAGCATGAGATCGCTCTGTTTCTCTCTCTCTCTCACACACACGTACATATATACAGAGCATGAGATCGCTCTGTTTCTCTCTCTCTCTCACACACATACATATATACAGAGCAAGAGATCGCTCTGTTTCTCTCTCTCTCACACACATACATATATACAGAGCATGAGATCGCTCTGTCTCTCTCTCTCACACACACACATATACAGAGCATGAGATCGCTCTGTTTCTCTCTCTCACACACACACACACACACATATACAGAGCATGAGATCGCTCTGTCTCTCTCTCTCACACACACACATATACAGAGCATGAGATCGCTCTGTTTCTCTCTCTCTCTCACACACACATATACAGAGCATGAGATCGCTCTGTTTCTCTTTCTATCTCCCACACACACACATATACAGAGCATGAGATCGCTCTGTTTCTCTCTCTCTCTCACACACACATATACAGAGCATGAGATCACTCTGTTTCTCTCTCTCTCACACACACACACATATACAGAGCATGAGATCGCTCTATTTCTCTCTCTCTCACACACATATACAGAGCATGAGATCGTTCTGTTTCTCTTTCTCTCTCCCACACACACACATATATACAGAGCATGAGATCGCTGTGTTTCTCTCTCTCTCTCACACACATACATATATACAGAGCATGAGATCGCTCTGTTTCTCTCTCTCTCACACACACACACACATATACAGAGCATGAGATCGCTCTGTTTCTCTCTCTCTCTCACATACACATATACAGAGCATGAGATCGCTCTGTTTCTCTCTCTCTCTCACACACATATACAGAGCATGAGATCGCTCTGTCTCTCTCTCTCTCTTACACACACACACATATACAGAGCATGAGATCGCTCTGTTTCTCCCTCTCTCTCACATACACATATACAGAGCATGAGATCGCTCTGTTTCTCTCTCTCTCTCACACACATATACAGAGCATGAGATCGCTCTGTCTCTCTCTTACACACACACACATATACAGAGCATGAGATCGCTCTGTTTCTCTCTCTCACACACACACATATACAGAGCATGAGATCGCTCTGTTTCTCTCTCTCTCTCACACACACGTACATATATACAGAGCATGAGATCGCTCTGTCTCTCTCTCTCACACACATATACACAGAGCATGAGATCGCTCTGTCTCTCTGTCTCTCACACACATATACAGAGCATGAGATCGCTCTGTTTCTCTCTCTCTCTCACACACACGTACATATATACAGAGCATGAGATCGCTCTGTCTCTCTCTCTCTCACACACATATACAGAGCATGAGATCGCTCTGTTTCTCTCTCTCACACACACACATATATACAGAGCATGAGATCGCTGTGTTTCTCTCTCTCTCTCTCACACACACACATATACAGAGCATGAGATCGCTGTGTTTCTCTCTCTCTCTCTCTCACACACACATATATACAGAGCATGAGATCGCTGTGTTTCTCTCTCTCTCTCTCACACACACATATATACAGAGCATGAGATCGCTCTGTCTCTCTCTCTCTCTCACACACATATACAGAGCATGAGATCGCTCTGTTTCTCTCTCTCACACACACACATATATACAGAGCATGAGATCGCTGTGTTTCTCTCTCTCTCTCACACACACACATATACAGAGCATGAGATCGCTGTGTTTCTCTCTCTCTCTCTCACACACACATATATACAGAGCATGAGATCGCTGTGTTTCTCTCTCTCTCTCTCACACACACATATATACAGAGCATGAGATCGCTCTGTTTCTCTCTCTCTCTCACACACATATACAGAGCATGAGATCGCTGTGTTTCTCTCTCTCTCTCTCACACACACATATATACAGAGCATGAGATCGCTCTGTCTCTCTCTCTCTCACACACATATACAGAGCATGAGATCGCTCTGTTTCTCTCTCTCTCTCACACACATATACAGAGCATGAGATCGCTGTGTTTCTCTCTCTCTCTCACACACATATACAGAGCATGAGATCGCTGTGTTTCTCTCTCTCACACACACACATATACAGAGCATGAGATCGCTCTGTTTCTCTCTCTCTCCCACACACACACATATATAAAGAGCATGAGATCGCTGTGTTTCTCTCTCTCACACACACACACATATACAGAGCATGAGATCGCTGTGTTTCTCTCTCTCTCTCACACACATATACAGAGCATGAGATCGCTGTGTTTCTCTCTCTCTCTCTCTCACACACATATAAAGAGCATGAGATTGCTCTGTTTCTCTCTCTCTCTCACACACACATATACAGAGCATGAGATCGCTGTGTTTCTCTCTCTCTCTCACACACATATACAGAGCATGAGATCGCTGTGTTTCTCTCTCTCACACACACACATATATACAGAGCATGAGATCGCTGTGTTTCTCTCTCTCTCTCACACACACACATATATACAGAGCATGAGATCGCTGTGTTTCTCTCTCTCTCTCTCACACACACATATATACAGAGCATGAGATCGCTCTGTCTCTCTCTCTCACACACACACATATACAGAGCATGAGATCGCTCTGTTTCTCTCTCTCACACACACACACACACATATACAGAGCATGAGATCGCTCTGTCTCTCTCTCTCACACACACACATATACAGAGCATGAGATCGCTCTGTTTCTCTCTCTCTCTCACACACACATATACAGAGCATGAGATTGCTCTGTTTCTCTCTCTCTCTCACACACATATACAGAGCATGAGATCGCTCTGTTTCTCTCTCTCTCTCACACACATATACAGAGCATGAGATTGCTCTGTTTCTCTCTCTCACACACACACATATACAGAGCATGAGATCGCTCTGTTTCTCTCTCTCTCCCACACACACACATATATAAAGAGCATGAGATCGCTCTGTTTCTCTCTCTCACACACACACACATATACAGAGCATGAGATCGCTGTGTTTCTCTCTCTCTCTCACACACATATACAGAGCATGAGATCGCTGTGTTTATCTCTCTCTCTCACACACATATACAGAGCATGAGATCGCTCTGTCTCTCTCTCTCTCACACACATATACAGAGCATGAGATCGCTGTGTTTCTCTCTCTCTCTCACACACATATAAAGAGCATGAGATTGCTCTGTTTCTCTCTCTCTCTCACACACATATACAGAGCATGAGATTGCTCTGTTTCTCTCTCTCTCTCACACACATATACAGAGCATGAGATCGCTCTGTTTCTCTCTCTCTCTCACACACATATACAGAGCATGAGATCGCTCTGTTTCTCTCTCTCTCTCACACACATATACAGAGCATGAGATTGCTCTGTTTCTCTCTCTCTCTCACACACATATACAGAGCATGAGATCGCTCTGTTTCTCTCTCTCTCTCTCTCACACACCCACTTACAGCCTGAGCGTTTTTTCTCTCTCTTTCTGTGCTTTATTCTGAAGCTTTTCAAACTCACCACCCCATGGACGAGGAACTCAAAAAGTTTGCTTTTGGTGGCTTTGCGCGCCCCTCCAGCCACTTCCTCTGCAGCCATGGGACCCTGCTCTGGCTTTTCCTGGGCACTCATGCTTCCCAGGCAGCTCCAGCAGGCTGTGGAGGGGGAGGGGGTCCCTCAGGGGCCTTCCTGACGGCCCACTCCCGCTAATCCTCAGCTGCTGCATTCCTTCGCTGATAAGCCAGAAATAGTCAGCAGTGGAGTCCTCTGTGTTTACAGTGCAGGGACAGAAATGTCTGCCTTTAAATGTCTCCACAGTGGCAGAGATAAGCAGTGGCAGGAGGAGGAGGAGCAGTAAAAGGCAGGCCCCCAACCTCCTCCCCGCTGCAGGCCAGGAGCTCCTGGGCCCAGTTCTCCCATTTCCCTCCCGCAGTAACAGGCAGGAGAGGTGAGCTGGGACCCGATCCCCCACCTCCATCTGCTAACGCTGCAGCCCTTATTTCTAAAGCCGGGTCTGGGGAAGGGACCCTGCCAGGGTCAGGTCACTCTGCCACTGATACTCAAAGGCATTTTTCCAGATAACTTTCGGATCCTGGTGCCAATTACCACAGCACAACCTGGGGGCGTTTCGGGGCAGAGCTGACAAATCTGACTAACTCTGATATTTGGACTTAGCTGAGTTAAGTCACTTGGCTATGTCTAGATATGGGATCAAGGAGGTGTAAGATTATCCGGGAATGTGCTCCTGGTTACCTTTAATTCAACCAGCAATACTGGCAGAATTTCACCAGTTCAGCAGTGATACCAGTAAAAAAACAAAAAAAAAGGCTTCCAAGCTGGGCCAACCCTCAGTCCCCTAACCCCACATCCTCTCTATCCCCCAAAATATGCACAGAATGCCGTGCCAATTTTACCAGCAAATTACGTGGTGTCCTGCCACCAGGCCAGAAATGAAACCTGACCAGAGATAAAACGGACCAGCACCAGAACCTAGACTTCTCCCTTTTGCTGCACCTCCTGTAACCTATAACTGTATATTTCAGACAAATAGCAAAAAATATTATTTTACTCAATACAAATTAAACTTTGAAATTCACTGCCAGAGGGCGTGGTGAAAGCTATTAGAGTAGCTGTATTTAAAAAAAGATTTGGACAAGATCCTGGAGAAAAAGTCCATTAACCATTATTTTATAGAGCTGCAGAAACCCACAGCTTATTCCTGGAATAAACAGCTTGGAATTTATCTACCCCTTGGGATCCTGCCGGGTACCTGTGACCTGGATTGGCCACTGTTGGAATCAGGATGCTGGGCTTGATGGACCCTTGTTGTGACCCAGCATGGCAATTTCTTATGTTCTTATGTAATTTAGGAATCCTGCCGGGTACCTGTGACCCGGATTGCCACTGTTGGAATCAGGATGCTGGGCTTGATGGACCCTTGGTCTGACCCAGCATGGCAATTTCTTATGTTCTTATGTAATTTAGGAATCCTGCCGGGTACCTGTGACCTGGATTGGTCACTGTTGGAATCAGG
>NC_042616.1:2728648-2918909 GCF_901001135.1 Rhinatrema bivittatum
ATAAGCACAGAGCTTGCATCCTCTCTCTCACACACAACACACACACACTCACAGCCTGAATCTTCATTATCGCTCTCTCACACTCACAGCCTAACCCTTCTCTCTCTCATTACACTACGAGCATGAATCCTCTTTCACACTTAAGCCTGAATCTTTTCTATCTCTCACAACACTCACAGACTGAGCCCTTTCTCATACTAACACAGACACAAATCTTGAGCATTCTAGTACCCACACACACTTACAGCCTGAGCCAATTCTATTTCTCTCACATAAAGACTCCAAACCCAAATTCTTTCACACATTCTGAGTCTGAATCTTCTCTATCTCTCTCATACACACAGCCTGAGTCCTTTCTCTTATATACACGCACACAAAAGGCCCGAGTACTCTCTAAAACACAAATTCACCTCACTGCCTGAGTCCTATTCTCACACACCCACAGCCTGAGTCCTCTCTCACTATCTCATACACACATATCCTGAAACATTTCTCTCATACACACACATACCCTGAAACATTTCTCTCTCATACACACACACACATTTTTAATCATCTCTCTCTCATATTCACTGCTTGAGTCCTCTCACTCTCACACACACACACACACACATATATACAGAGCATGAGATCGCTCTGTCTCTCTCTCTCTCACACACACACATATATACAGAGCATGAGATCGCTCTGTCGCTGTCCTCTCTCTCTCACACACACACATATATACAGAGCATGAGATCGCTCTGTCTCTCTCTCTCTCACACACACACATATACAGAGCATGAGATCGCTCTGTTTCTCTCTCTCTCTCTCACACACACATACATATATACAGAGCATGAGATCGCTCTGTTTCTCTCTCTCTCTCACACACATACATATATACAGAGCAAGAGATCGCTCTGTTTCTCTCTCTCTCACACACATACATATATACAGAGCATGAGATCACTCTGTCTCTCTCTCTCACACACACACATATACAGAGCATGAGATCGCTCTGTTTCTCTCTCTCACACACACACACACACACATATACAGAGCATGAGATCGCTCTGTCTCTCTCTCTCACACACACACATATACAGAGCATGAGATCGCTCTGTTTCTCTCTCTCTCTCACACACACACATATACAGAGCATGAGATCGCTCTGTTTCTCTTTCTATCTCCCACACACACACATATACAGAGCATGAGATCGCTCTGTTTCTCTCTCTCTCTCACACACACATATACAGAGCATGAGATCGCTCTGTTTCTCTCTCTCTCACACACACACACATATACAGAGCATGAGATCGCTCTGTTTCTCTTTCTCTCTCCCACACACACATATACAGAGCATGAGATCGCTGTGTTTCTCTCTCTCTCTCACACACATATACAGAGCATGAGATCGCTCTGTTTCTCTTTCTCTCTCCCACACACACACATATACAGAGCATGAGATCGCTGTGTTTCTCTCTCTCTCTCACACACATACATATATACAGAGCATGAGATCGCTCTGTTTCTCTTTCTCTCTCCCACAGACACACATATACAGAGCATGAGATCGCTCTGTTTCTCTCTCTCTCTCACACACATATATATATACAGAGCATGAGATCGCTCTGTTTCTCTTTCTCTCTCCCACACACACACATATACAGAGCATGAGATCACTCTGTTTCTCTCTCTCTCTCACACACACATATACAGAGCATGAGATCGCTCTGTTTCTCTTTCTCTCTCACACACACATATACAGAGCATGAGATTGCTCTGTTTCTCTCTGTCTCACACACACACACATATACAGAGCATGAGATCGCTCTATTTCTCTCTCTCTCACACACACATATACAGAGCATGAGATCGCTCTGCTTCTCTCTCTCTCACACACATATACAGAGCATGAGATCGCTCTGCTTCTCTCTCTCTCTCACACACATACATATATACAGAGCATGAGATCGCTCTGTTTCTCTCTCTCTCACACACACACACACATATACAGAGCATGAGATCGCTCTGTTTCTCTCTCTCTCTCACATACACATATACAGAGCATGAGATCGCTCTGTCTCTCTCTCTCTCTTACACACACACACATATACAGAGCATGAGATCGCTCTGTTTCTCTCTCTCTCTCACATACACATATACAGAGCATGAGATTGCTCTGTTTCTCTCTCTCTCACACACATATACAGAGCATGAGATCGCTCTGTCTCTCTCTCTCTTACACACACACACATATACAGAGCATGAGATCGCTCTGTTTCTCTCTCTCACACACACACACATATACAGAGCATGAGATCGCTCTGTTTCTCTCTCTCTCTCACACACACGTACATATATACAGAGCATGAGATCGCTCTGTCTCTCTCTCTCACACACATATATACAGAGCATGAGATCGCTCTGTCTCTCTGTCTCTCACACACATATACAGAGCATGAGATCGCTCTGTTTCTCTCTCTCTCTCACACACACGTACATATATACAGAGCATGAGATCGCTCTGTCTCTCTCTCTCTCACACACATATACAGAGCATGAGATCGCTCTGTTTCTCTCTCTCACACACACACATATATACAGAGCATGAGATCGCTGTGTTTCTCTCTCTCTCTCACACACACACATATACAGAGCATGAGATCGCTGTGTTTCTCTCTCTCTCTCTCACACACACATATATACAGAGCATGAGATCGCTGTGTTTCTCTCTCTCTCTCTCACACACACATATATACAGAGCATGAGATCGCTCTGTCTCTCTCTCTCTCTCACACACATATACAGAGCATGAGATCGCTCTGTTTCTCTCTCTCACACACACACATATATACAGAGCATGAGATCGCTGTGTTTCTCTCTCTCTCTCACACACACACATATACAGAGCATGAGATCGCTGTGTTTCTCTCTCTCTCTCTCACACACACATATATACAGAGCATGAGATCGCTGTGTTTCTCTCTCTCTCTCTCACACACACATATATACAGAGCATGAGATCGCTCTGTCTCTCTCTCTCTCTCACACACATATACAGAGCATGAGATCGCTGTGTTTCTCTCTCTCACACACACACATATACAGAGCATGAGATCGCTGTGTTTCTCTCTCTCTCTCACACACACATATATACAGAGCATGAGATCGCTCTGTTTCTCTCTCTCTCTCACACACATATACAGAGCATGAGATCGCTCTGTTTCTCTCTCTCTCACACACACATATACAGAGCATGAGATCGCTGTGTTTCTTTCTCTCTCTCACACACATATACAGAGCATGAGATCGCTGTGTTTCTCTCTCTCACACACACACATATACAGAGCATGAGATCGCTGTGTTTCTCTCTCTCTCTCACACACATATACAGAGCATGAGATCGCTGTGTTTCTCTCTCTCTCTCACACACATATAAAGAGCATGAGATTGCTCTGTTTCTCTCTCTCTCTCACACACATATACAGAGCATGAGATTGCTCTGTTTCTCTCTCTCTCTCACACACATATACAGAGCATGAGATCGCTCTGTTTCTCTCTCTCTCTCACACACATATACAGAGCATGAGATCGCTGTTTCTCTCTCTCTCTCACACACATATACAGAGCATGAGATTGCTCTGTTTCTCTCTCTCTCTCACACACATATACAGAGCATGAGATCGCTCTGTTTCTCTCTCTCTCTCTCTCACACACCCACTTACAGCCTGAGCGTTTTTTCTCTCTCTTTCTGTGCTTTATTCTGAAGCTTTTCAAACTCACCACCCCATGGACGAGGAACTCAAAAAGTTTGCTTTTGGTGGCTTTGCGCGCCCCTCCAGCCACTTCCTCTGCAGCCATGGGACCCTGCTCTGGCTTTTCCTGGGCACTCATGCTTCCCAGGCAGCTCCAGCAGGCTGTGGAGGGGGAGGGGGTCCCTCAGGGGCCTTCCTGACGGCCCCACTCCCGCTAATCCTCAGCTGCTGCATTCCTTCGCTGATAAGCCAGAAATAGTCAGCAGTGGAGTCCTCTGTGTTTACAGTGCAGGGACAGAAATGTCTGCCTTTAAATGTCTCCACAGTGGCAGAGATAAGCAGTGGCAGGAGGAGGAGGAGCAGTAAAAGGCAGGCCCCCAACCTCCTCCCCGCTGCAGGCCAGGAGCTCCTGGGCCCAGTTCTCCCATTTCCCTCCCGCAGTAACAGGCAGGAGAGGTGAGCTGGGACCCGATCCCCCACCTCCATCTGCTAACGCTGCAGCCCTTATTTCTAAAGCCGGGTCTGGGGAAGGGACCCTGCCAGGGTCAGGTCACTCTGCCACTGATACTCAAAGGCATTTTTCCAGATAACTTTCGGATCCTGGTGCCAATTACCACAGCACAACCTGGGGGCGTTTCGGGGCAGAGCTGACAAATCTGACTAACTCTGATATTTGGACTTAGCTGAGTTAAGTCACTTGGCTATGTCTAGATATGGGATCAAGGAGGTGTAAGATTATCCGGGAATGTGCTCCTGGTTACCTTTAATTCAACCAGCAATACTGGCAGAATTTCACCAGTTCAGCAGTGATACCAGTAAAAAAACAAAAAAAAAAGGCTTCCAAGCTGGGCCAACCCTCAGTCCCCTAACCCCACATCCTCTCTATCCCCCAAAATATGCACAGAATGCCGTGCCAATTTTACCAGCAAATTACGTGGTGTCCTGCCACCAGGCCAGAAATGAAACCTGACCAGAGATAAAACGGACCAGCACCAGAACCTAGACTTCTCCCTTTTGCTGCACCTCCTGTAACCTATAACTGTATATTTCAGACAAATAGCAAAAAATATTATTTTACTCAATACAAATTAAACTTTGAAATTCACTGCCAGAGGGCGTGGTGAAAGCTATTAGAGTAGCTGTATTTAAAAAAAGATTTGGACAAGATCCTGGAGAAAAAGTCCATTAACCATTATTTTATAGAGCTGCAGAAACCCACAGCTTATTCCTGGAATAAACAGCTTGGAATTTATCTACCCCTTGGGATCCTGCCGGGTACCTGTGACCTGGATTGGCCACTGTTGGAATCAGGATGCTGGGCTTGATGGACCCTTGGTCTGACCCAGCATGGCAATTTCTTATGTTCTTATGTAATTTAGGAATCCTGCCGGGTACCTGTGACCGGATTGCCACTGTTGGAATCAGGATGCTGGGCTTGATGGACCCTTTGATATGACCCAGCATGGCAATTTCTTATGTTCTTATGTAATTTAGGAATCCTGCCGGGTACCTGTGACCTGGATTGGTCACTGTTGGAATCAGGATGCTGGGCTTGATGGACCCTTGGTCTGACCCAGTATGGCAATTTCTTATGTTCTTATGTAATTTAGGAATCCTGCTGGGTACCTGTGACCTGGATTGGCCACTGTTGGAATCAGGATGCTGGGCTTGATGGACCTTTGATCTGACCCGGCATGGCAATTTCTTATGTTCTTATGTAATTTAGGAATCCTGCTGGGTACCTATGACCTGGATTGGCCACTGTTGGAATCAGGATGCTGGGCTTGATGGACCTTTGATCTGACCCAGCATGGCAATTTCTTATGTTCTTATGTAATTTAGGAATCCTGCCGGGTACCTGTGACCTGGATTGGCCACTGTTGGAATCAGGATGCTGGGCTTGATGGACCCTTGGTCTGACCCAGTATGGCAATTTCTTATGTTCTTATGTAATTTAGGAATCCTGCTGGGTACCTGTGACCTGGATTGGCCACTGTTGGAATCAGGATGCTGGGCTTGATGGACCTTTGATCTGACCCAGCATGGCAATTTCTTATGTTCTTATGTAATTTAGGAATCCTGCCGGGTACCTGTGACCTGGATTGGCCACTGTTGGAATCAGGATGCTGGGCTTGATGGACCCTTGGATCTGACCCAGCATGGCAATTTCTTATGTTCTTATGTAATTTAGGAATCCTGCCGGGTACCTGTGACCTGGATTGCCCACTGTTGGAATCAGGATGCTAGGGCTTGATGGACCCTTGGATCTGACCCAGCATGGCAATTTCTTATGTTCTTATGTAATTTAGGAATACTGTTGGGTACCTGTGACCTGGATTGGCCACTGTTGGAATCAGGATGCTGGGCTTGATGGACCCTTGATCTGACCCAGCATGGCAATTTCTTATGTTCTTATGTAATTTAGGAATCCTGCCGGGTACCTGTGACCTGGATTGGCCACTGTTGGAATCAGGATGCTGGGCTTGATGGACCCTTGGTCTGATCCAGTATGACAAGTCTTATGTCTTACGTTTACTTGACTTATTACCATTTTGTAATTATTTCCCTTCTTTCCCCACTCTTTTATTCTAATCAATCTGTATTTTAATTTGGCAAAACATGTTCAATTCCAATGCCAATAAAATTATCTCAAACGTCCCAACATAAACTAAAAGAAAGCCTGCCAGATAAGGCCACCCATCCTCTATGAGTTCATCAAGCCCACTCAAAACCTCCTTCTCTGGCTTCACCCCACTGAGCCCCTTAAGGACACCAGGAGGTCAGAACTCATGACCGGTTCTCAGCGTTGCTGTCAATAAGATATTCTGTCAGATCAACATTGGATACGAGTCCCTATGAAATCAATTCTCTGTCAGATCAACACTGGAAACGACTCCCTATGAAATCAATTCTCTGTCAGATCAACATTGGATACGAGTCCCTATGAAATCATTTCTCTGTGAGATCAACATTGGATACGAGTCCCTATGAAATCAATTCTCTGTCAGATCAACATTGGATACGAGTCCCTATGAAATCAATTCTCTGTCAGATCAACACTGGACACACCGGGAGCTGGACACGAGTCCTATGAAATCAATTCTCTGTCAGATCAATGCTGGGGACACACCGGGAGCTGGACACGAGTCCCTATGAAATCAATTCTCTGTCAGATCAATGCTGGACACACCGGGAGCTGGACACGAGTCCCCTATGAAATCAATTCTCTGTCAGATCAATGCTGGACACACCGGGAGCTGGACACGAGTCCCTATGAAATCAATTCTCTGTTCAGATCAATGCTGGACACACCGGGAGCTGGACACGAGTCCCTATGAAATCAATTCTCTGTCAGATCAATGCTGGACACACCGGGAGCTGGACACGAGTCCCTATGAAATCAATTCTCTGTCAGATCAATGCTGGACACACCGGGAGCTGGACACGAGTCCCTATGAAATCAATTCTCTGTCAGATCAAGCTGGACACACCGGGAGCTGGACACGAGTCCCTATGAAATCAATTCTCTGTCAGATCAATGCTGGACACACCGGGAGCTGGACACCAGTCCCTATGAAATCAATTTCTCTGTCAGATCAATGCTGGACACACCGGGAGCTGGACACGAGTCCCTATGAAATCAATTCTCTGTCAGATCAACGCTGGACACACCGGGAGCTGGACACGAGTCCCTATGAAATCAATTCTCTGTCAGATCAACGCTGGACACACCTGGAGCTGGACACGAGTTCCTATGAAATCAATTCTCTGTCAGATCAATGCTGGACACACCGGGAGCTGGACACGAGTCCCTATGAAATCAATTCTCTGTCAGATCAACGCTGGACACACCTGGAGCTGGACACGAGTCCCTATGAAATCAATTCTCTGTCAGATCAATGCTGGACACACCGGGAGCTGGACACGAGTCCCTATGAAATCAATTCTCTGTCAGATCAATGCTGGACACACCGGGAGCTGGACACGAGTCCCTATGAAATCAATTCTCTGTCAGATCAATGCTGGACACACCGGGAGCTGGGCACGAGTCCCTATGAAATCAATTCTCTGTCAGATCAATGCTGGACACAGCGGGAGCTGGACACGAGTCCCTATGAAATCAATTCTCTGTCAGATCAATGCTGGACACACCGGGAGCTGGACACGAGTCCCTATGAAATCAATTCTCTGTCAGATCAACTGCTGGACACACCGGGAGCTGGACACGAGTCCCTATGAAATCAATTCTCTGTCAGATCAATGCTGGACACACCGGGAGCTGGACACGAGTCCCTATGAAATCAATTCTCTGTCAGATCAATGCTGGACACACCGGGAGCTGGACACGAGTCCCTATGAAATCAATTCTCTGTCAGATCAATGCTGGACACACCGGGAGCTGGACACGAGTCCCTATGAAATCAATTCTCTGTCAGATCAATGCTGGACACACCTGGAGCTGGACACGAGTCCTATGAAATCAATTCTCTGTCAGATTCAACTGCTGGACACACCGGGAGCTGGACACGAGTCCCTATGAAATCAATTCTCTGTCAGATCAATGCTGGACACACCGGGAGCTGGACACGAGTCCCTATGAAATCAATTCTCTGTCAGATCAACACTGGACACACCGGGAGCTGGACACGAGTCCCTATGAAATCAATTCTCTGTCAGATCAATGCTGGACACACCGGGAGCTGGACACGAGTCCCTATGAAATCAATTCTCTGTCAGATCAATGCTGGACACACCGGGAGCTGGACACCGAGTCCCTATGAAATCAATTCTCTGTCAGATCAATGCTGGACACACCGGGAGCTGGACACGAGTCCCTATGAAATCAATTCTCTGTCAGATCAATGCTGGACACACCGGGAGCTGGACACGAGTCCCTATGAAATCAATTCTCTGTCAGATCAATGCTGGGCACACCGGGAGCTGGACACGAGTCCCTATGAAATCAATTCTCTGTCAGATCAATGCTGGACACACCGGGAGCTGGACACGAGTCCTTATGAAATCAATTCTCTGTCAGATCAACGCTGGACACACCGGGAGCTGGACACGAGTCCCTATGAAATCAATTCTCTGTCAGATCAACGCTGGACACACCGGGAGCTGGACACGAGTCCCTATGAAATCAATTCCCTGTCAGATCAACACTGGACACACCGGGAGCTGGACACGAGTCCCTATGAAATCAATTCTCTGTCAGATCTACACTGGAAACACCGGGAGCTGGACACGAGTCCCTATGAAATCAATTCTCTGTCAGATCAACGCTGGACACACCGGGAGCTGGACACGAGTCCCTATGAAATCAATTCTCTGTCAGATCAACGCTGGACACACCTGGAGCTGGACACGAGTTCCTATGAAATCAATTCTCTGTCAGATCAATGCTGGACACACCGGGAGCTGGACACGAGTCCCTATGAAATCAATTCTCTGTCAGATCAACGCTGGACACACCGGGAGCTGGACACGAGTCCCTATGAAATCAATTCTCTGTCAGATCAATGCTGGACACACCGGGAGCTGGACACGAGTCCCTATGAAATCAATTCTCTGTCAGATCAACGCTGGACACACCGGGAGCTGGACACGAGTCCCTATGAAATCAATTCTCTGTCAGATCAATGCTGGACACACCTGGAGCTGGACACGAGTTCCTATGAAATCAATTCTCTGTCAGATCAATGCTGGACACACCGGGAGCTGGACACGAGTCCCTATGAAATCAATTCTCTGTCAGATCAACGCTGGACACACCGGGAGCTGGACACAAGTCCCTATGAAATCAATTCTCTGTCAGATCAACTGCTGGACACACCGGGAGCTGGACACGAGTCCCTATGAAATCAATTCTCTGTCAGATCAACGCTGACACCGGAGCTGGACACGAGTCCTATGAAATCATTCTCGTAGATCAAGCTGGACACACCTGGAGCTGACACGAGTCCCTATGAAATCAATTCTCTGTCAGATCAATGCTGGACACACCTGGAGCTGGACACGAGTTCCTATGAAATCAATTCTCTGTCAGATCAATGCTGGACACACCGGGAGCTGGACACGAGTCCCTATGAAATCAATTCTCTGTCAGATCAATGCTGGACACACCGGGAGCTGGACACGAGTCCCTATGAAATCAATTCTCTGTCAGATCAATGCTGGACACAACCGGGAGCTGGACACGAGTCCCTATGAAATCAATTCTCTGTCAGATCAACTGCTGGACACACCGGGAGCTGGACACGAGTCCCTATGAAATCAATTCTCTGTCAGATCAATGCTGGACACACCGGGAGCTGGACACGAGTCCCTATGAAATCAATTCTCTGTCAGATCAATGCTGGACACACCAGTGCTCTCATTTCCCCAGCATTGGTGTGAAATCTCTGCTCCAGCTTGGGCTATGGTCCCCAGGCTGAGTGATAAAGGCATAGGATTCTCCAGTGTCCTAAACTGGCACCTCTTGCTCGGCTTAGAGATCTTTATAAAGACCACCAGATCCTCTCTGGCCTGTGACCATTAGTGAGACTTAGTTATTCTGTAGGCCTCTTCACCAGAATTAGCCCCAGAATTTGGAGACAAAACAGATCACATCACTCTAATACTTCAAATGCTATCAGCTATGTAGGAGGTGCACCAGCTCCCTGTTGGGATCAGATTTTTAGATCATTCTAGAGAACCGTATTCCCAGTCATGTCTCAAGAGAGAGGAAATTCCCTGATTGCAGGCTGAACAACATTCCTGGTAGCACTGCATTAAGAAATATTTCCTAACTCAGAGAAATGCTATATGGAAGATCATGAGCTTGGAAAATAGCCTAGAGGGTGAGGCGAGGTCTAGCAGTAGAGAGGAGTACGGAAAATTAAGATTTTATTTATTTATTTATTTCTTTTGTATACCGACATTCGATCGAGATATCACATCGGTTTCCAGATAACTAAAGGAATAGGGTGGTAACAGCCCTATTTTACATTATAACATGGTATTAAATAGATATAAGAATATTTTACATTATAACATGGTAATAAATATAACAAGAATATTTTACATTATAACATGGTAATAAATATATCATGTATGTGAGAATACATACCCATGTACATGGGGGACCACAAATAAACCTACACGTGTAAGAAAGGGAGGGACCAGGGGCCAATGTTTATGAGTGAACCCCTACTATTTTACTACCTGCCAATGCGACTGACGTGCAGAAGTCTTTTCCTTGCGTTTACCAACTCTTACTCAGCTTCTGGTATAATTCATCATAAACCTCTCAAAAGTGAAAAGTGATATAGGGTGGAGGGGCCTTTAGGCCAAGAAGCCAGGAAACGTTCATGAGCTGCAGCTGGTCCGGGCGAATTGTTAGACTAATAGATAAAACTGTAAATCTCATTGCTGCGTGCATCTTATTAAATCCCTCGACTTGCGCGTATAAACAGCTGACTTACAGGGGACAAACTTGTCTAATTAATGCGAGTTCAATCTATTTGCATATCCCTTGAAAATTCAAAGTACATGTAAATCATTTTCACACAGTTATCCAGGTAAATAGTGCCTTTGCCGCTACTTAGACAGACAAATCCAGATAAAGAGTGGTTTTATTTTAGACTTATGCAGCTGGCTAAGTGCTGCTACTTAACTGCATATATTGGGGTTTATCCGGTTAAGTACCTCTTCTTTTCCGGATAAGTTTGAACTTGCACAGCTCATAGTTTTTACATGCAAGAGCATATGTGCACAGATATATACTAATATTTTATAACCTGCACGTATTACTTGTGCACACATATATGCTAGTATTTTATAACCTGCACGTATTACTTGTGCACACATATATGCTAGTATTTTATAACCTGCAGGTATTATTTGTACACACATATATGCTAGTATTTTATAACCTGCACGTATTACTTGTGCACACATATATGCTAGTATTTTATAACCTGCACGTATTACTTGTGCACACATATATGCTAGTATTTTATAACCTGCAGGTATTATTTGTACACACATATATGCTAGTATTTTATAACCTGCACGTATTACTTGTGCACACATATATACTAGTATTTTATAACCTGCACGTATTACTTGTGCACACATATATACTAGTATTTTATAACGTGCACGTATTATTTGTGCACACATATATACTAGTATTTTATAACCTGCACGTATTACTTGTGCACACATATATACTAGTATTTTATAACGTGCACGTATTATTTGTGCACACATATATACTAGTATTTTATAACCTGCACGTATTATTTGTGCACACATATATACTAGTATTTTATAACCTGCACGTATTACTTGTGCACACATATATGCTAGTATTTTATAACCTGCAGGTATTATTTGTACACACATATATGCTAGTATTTTATAACCTGCACGTATTACTTGTGCACACATATATACTAGTATTTTATAACCTGCACGTATTACTTGTGCACACATATATACTAGTATTTTATAACGTGCACGTATTATTTGTGCACACATATATACTAGTATTTTATAACCTGCACGTATTACTTGTGCACACATATATACTAGTATTTTATAACGTGCACGTATTATTTGTGCACACATATATACTAGTATTTTATAACCTGCACGTATTATTTGTGCACACATATATACTAGTATTTTATAACCTGCACGTATTACTTGTGCACACATTTATACTAGTATTTTATAACCTGCACGTATTATTTGTGCACACATATATACTAGTATTTTATAACCTGCATGTATTACTTGTGCACACATTTATACTAGTATTTTATAACCTGCACGTATTATTTGTGCACACATATATACTAGTATTTTATAACCTGCACGTATTACTTGTGCACACATTTATACTAGTATTTTATAACCTGCACGTATTATTTGTACACACATATATATTAGTATTTTATAACCTGCACGTATTATTTGTGCACACATATATACTAGTATTTTATAACCTGCACGTATTATTTGTACACACATATATACTAGTATTTTATAACTTGCACATATTATTTGTGCACACATATATACTAGTATTTTATAACCTGCACGTATTACTTGTGCACACATATATACTAGTATTTTATAACCTGCACGTATTATTTGTGCACACATATATACTAGTATTTTATAACCTGCACGTATTACTTGTGCACACATATATACTAGTATTTTATAACCTGCACGTATTACTTGTGCACACATATATACTAGTATTTTATAACCTGCACGTATTATTTGTGCACACATATATACTAGTATTTTATAACCTGCACATATTGGACCGGATTTTAAAAGAGTTACGTGCATCAGTTATGCGCGTAACCCTTAAAAAAACACCCTGCGCACGCCGAGCCTATTTTGCATAGGCTCGTCGGTGCACACAAGCCCCGGGACGTGCATATGTCCCGGGGCTTTCCTGAGGGGGGCGTGACGGGGGCGTGTCTCGAGCCGCACGTCATCGGGGGCGTGACTCGGCCGGCGCATCATCCGGGGGCGGCGCCATGGGCATGGTTTCAGCCCGGGGGTGTGGCCGCGGCCTCCGGCCCAGCCCCTGGACCTGACCATGGAACGCAGACAGCCGGCCTGGCGCGCGCAAAGGTAGGGGGGGAGTATAGATAGGGCTGGGGGGGTGGATTAGGTAGGGGAAGGGAGGGGAAAGTGGGAGGAGGCCGAAGGAAAGTTCCCTCCGAGGCCGCACTAAAAAAACTAAAACCCCTCCTCCACTTCAACGACTTCAACGACTTCTGCACTGTACTTCAATCTACTATTCTATCGAAAATTGACTACAGTAACTCCCTTCTTCTAGGCCTTCCCAAAAACACCATCATCCCGCTTCAAATGCTCCAAAATGCTGCCGCACGTATTCTCACTAACACTCGCCAAAATGAGCACATCTCTCCCATTCTCAAAGAACTGCATTAGCTGCCGATCCCACACCGTATACAATTTAAGACCCTAACCCTTATACATAAAATCCTACATAACCAGAATATGCGTTGGCTCAATAACTCATTCACCGTCCACAGCTCCAGCAGATCTACTAGATCTCACTATCTGGCTACCCTACACATACCCTCATGCTCCACACATCTACGAGACAACGTGCACTATCCATTGCAGAGCCAGCATTATGGAATTCTATGCCTTCTGACCTTCGCCAGGAACACTGTTTACAAAAATTTAAACAAAAATTAAAAACCTGGCTCTTCAGACAGGCTCTCTCATAACCCACTGCCCCGCACTTTGTGTTATACTATGCTACATATTGTGCTATGCTCTGCCACTATATTGTACAATGCTGTATATTTTTTGTGCCTTTATTACATCTTTATCACCTTCTATCTATGCATTTCATCCCTGTTATCCTACCCCCTTCCTTTTGTTATGTTGAAACTCAGTTTTTTGTAAAGCCTTTCTGCTACATTTCTTGTTATCTGTAAACCGATGTGATGTTCCCAACGAATGTCGGTCTAGAAAAACTTAAAATAAATAAATAAATAAAATATCTGATTTCACAAGCATTCATGGAGGTTCCATCTCAGTAACACAGGGAAAAATAAATAATAGCAGGAAAGAAGCAGTGCCGACACCAAATTGCAGTTAAATTCATCTAATGCATAGGCATGGCTTCAGCCAGTATAAGTTAAACTCTTTGTAATATGGTTTGTATTACTAATGTAGAGACCCCGTGATTAAAGATGAGCGGTGGTGGTCCTGCTTCACAAGAGTGGGAGCAGAGAGGAGGCTGGAAACTACAGGCCGGTTACCCTCACCTCGGTGGTGGGAAAATTAATGGAGACTCTGCTGAAGGAAAGGAGAGTGAACTATCTACAATCCGGTGGGTTGCTCGATCCGAGGCGGCATGGAGTCACCAGGGGACGGTCCTGTCAGTCAAATCTGATTGATTTTTTTGCTTGGTTGACTACAGAATTGGATCAGGGAAGAGCACTCGATGTGATTTACTTGGATTTTAGTAAAGCTTTTGATACGATCCCACATAGAAGACTCATGAACAAAATGAGAAGCTTGGGACTGGGTGCCAAGGTAGTAGCTTGGTTTGCAAACTGGTTGCCTGACAGGAGACGGTGTGAAATGGTAAATGGAAACTACACTGAAGAAAGAACGGTGTTAAGTGGAGTGCCACAAGAATTAGTTTTGAGCCAATTCTGTTCAATATCTTTGTGAGTGACCTGATGGAAGGGATAGAAGGTAAAGTTTGTCTATTTGCGGATGATGCTAAGATCTGCAACAGCGTGGACATGCCTGAAGGAGTCGAGAAAATCAAAAGTGATTTAAGAAAACTTGAAGAGTGGTCAAAGATTTGGCAGCTGAAATTCAATGCCAAGAATTGCAGAGTCATGCATCTGAGGTGTGGCAATCCCAAAGAGCATTATGTGATGGGCAGCGAAAGACTAATGCACACAGACTGGGAAAGGGACCTTGGTGTGATAATGTCTGATGATCTGAAGATGGCGAAGTAATGTGACAAGGCGATAGCTAAAGCCAGAAGAATGCTGGGCTGCATAGAGAGGAATATCGAGTAAGAAAAAAGAGGCGATAATCCCCTCGTACAGGTCCTTGGTGAGGCCTCACCTGGAGTACTGTGCTCAGTTCTGGTGCCCGTATCTCAAAAAGGATAAAGACAAGATAGAGGTGGTCCAAAGAAGAGCGACCAAAATGATAAGGAGTCAGCACTGGAAGACATATGAGGAGAGGCTGAAAGATCTGAATATGTACATCCTGGAAGAAAGGAGGCGCAGGGGAGATAGGATACAGACCTTCTGATATCTGAAAGGTTTTAATGATCACAATCGTCAAACCTTTTCCCTTACAAAGAAATCAATAGAACTAGGGGTCATGAAATGCAACTTCTGGGAGGACAACTCAGAACCAATGTCAGGAAATATTTCTTCATGGAGAGGGTGGTGGATGCCTGGAACGCCCTTCCGGAGGAGGTGGTGAAGATGAAAACAGTCAAGGAACTCAAAGGGTCATGGGATAAACATTGTAGGTCCCCAAAGGCTGGAGGTTGGAAGTAAAGAAGAGAGTGCATGGGGGTAACTGGGGGTAACTTGCTGGTGTGGCAGTTACTACCCTTAACAAATAAGCCTTGATACTGTTACTGCAACTCCATCATTGCTCTCTGCTTCAACGGCAGTGAGAAAAGGGGAATGAGATTCAGACAGAAACCAACCAGGGTCCCGACTTTTACGGTTTGTGGAACAAATAAACATGGGGGTAACTTGCTGATGCAGGGGTTACTACCCCTAATCACTAAGCCTGATACTTTTGATGCAACTCCAACATTGCTCTCTGCTTTCACGGCATCGATTAAGGGAAATTGGATATAAACAGCATCCGAGG
The DNA here is from genome assembly GCF_901001135.1 of Rhinatrema bivittatum. Lineage (NCBI taxonomy): Eukaryota > Metazoa > Chordata > Amphibia > Gymnophiona > Rhinatrematidae > Rhinatrema > Rhinatrema bivittatum. Next base: position 2,744,800 of record NC_042616.1, read on the forward strand.
GTCCTGACTTTTATGTTCTGGGGTAAACTCATAAGCATGGAGGTAACCCGCACAGTGCAGCAGATACTGGCGTAAGCTTACTGGGCAGACTGAGTGGATCATTTGGTCCTTTTCTGCCATCATTTTTATGTTTCTATGAAGTTGACTTGAACAAGAAGTGGGACTTACAAGCCAGGAGCTGGAATCAAGGATACGTTTCATTTCCAAAGGTGGTAGATTCTGTAGCCTTTGGGTTGCTGAAAACAGCTTCCTACTTCACAGCAATGGTTTTTAGCTGAGCCGCTGTCAATCCCTGTGGCCTCCAAGATTCTCTGAGCCAGATTTCACTCTTACAACCTTTGCTTGCTTCAGGTATTCAGTTGGTCCAGGGCTGGTGCTTCCATTAAGCAAACTAGGCAGTCGCCTATAGCACCAAAACTGTAGGGGCAGCAAAATCCCACCAGCAAGAGGCCTAGAGGGGTGCTGTGCCAGAGCCAATACCACCAAAGAAGAGAGTGCTGTGCCGGAGCCACTGCCACTGATAGGAGGGAGCGCTGTGCTGGAGCCACTGTCACTGATAGGAGGGAGTGCTGTGCCAGAGTCAATACCACCAAAGAGAGTGCTGTGCCGGAGCCACTGCCACTGATAGGAGGGAGAGCTGTGCTGGAGCCACTGTCACTGATAGGAGGGAGAGCTGTGCTGGAGCCACTGTCACTGATAGGAGGGAGTGCTGTGCTGGAGCCACTGCCACTGATAGGAGGGAGTGCCGTGCTGGAGCCACTGCCACTGATAGGAGGGAGTGCTGTGCTGGAGCCACTGCCACTGATAGGAGGGAGTGCCGTGCTGGAGCCACTGTCACTGATAGGAGGGAGTGCTGTGCTGGAGCCACTGCCACTGATAGGAGGGAGTGCCGTGCTGGAGCCACTGCCACTGATAGGAGGGAGTGCCGTGCCGGAGCCACTGTCACTGATAGGAGGGAGAGCTGTGCTGGAGCCACTGTCACTGATAGGAGGGAGTGCTGTGCCGGAGCCACTGCCACTGATAGGAGGGAGTGCTGTGCCGGAGCCACTGTCACTGATGGGAGGGAGTGCTGTGCCAGAGTCAATACCACCAAAGAAGAGAGTGCTGTGCCGGAGCCACTGCCACTGATAGGAGGGAGCGGTGTGCCGGAGCCACTGTCACTGATAGGAGGGAGCGGTGTGCCGGAGCCACTGTCACTGATAGGAGGGAGCGGTGTGCCAGAGCCACTGTCACTGATAGGAGGGAGCGGTGTGCCAGAGCCACTGTCACTGATGGGAGGGAGTGCTGTGCCGGAGCCACTGCCACTGATAGGAGGGAATGCCGTGCCGGAGTCACTGTCACTACCACTGATAGGAGGGAGCGGTGTGCCGGAGCCACTGCCACTGATAGGAGGGAGCGGTGTGCTGGAGCCACTGTCACTGATAGGAGGGAGCGGTGTGCCGGAGCCACTGTCACTGATAGGAGGGAGTGCTGTGCCAGAGTCAATACCACCAAAGAGAGTGCTGTGCCGGAGCCACTGCCACTGATAGGAGGGAGAGCTGTGCTGGAGCCACTGTCACTGATAGGAGGGAGTGCTGTGCCGGAGCCACTGCCACTGATAGGAGGGAGAGCTGTGCCGGAGCCACTGCCACTGATAGGAGGGAGTGCCGTGCCGGAGCCACTGCCACTGATAGGAGGGAGCGGTGTGCTGGAGCCACTGTCACTGATAGGAGGGAGCGGTGTGCCGGAGCCACTGTCACTGATGGGAGGGAGTGCCGTGCCGGAGCCACTGCCACTGATAGGAGGGAATGCCGTGCCGGAGTCACTGCCACTACCACTGATAGGAGGGAGCGGTGTGCCGGAGCCACTGTCACTGATAGGAGGGAGCGGTGTGCCGGAGCCACTGCCACTGATAGGAGGGAGCGCCGTGCCGGAGCCACTGTCGCTGATAGGAGGGAGTGCCGTGCTGGAGCCACTGCCGCTGATATGAGGGAGCGGTGTGCCGGAGCCACTGTCACTGATAGGAGGGAGTGCCGTGCTGGAGCCACTGCCACTGATAGGAGGGAGTGCCGTGCTGGAGCCACTGTCACTGATAGGAGGGAGTGCTGTGCTGGAGCCACTGCCACTGATAGGAGGGAGTGCCGTGCTGGAGCCACTGTCACTGATAGGAGGGAGCGGTGTGCCGGAGCCACTGTCACTGATAGGAGGGAGCGGTGTGCCGGAGCCACTGTCACTGATAGGAGGAAGCGGTGTGCCAGAGCCACTGTCACTGATGGGAGGGAGTGCCGTGCCGGAGCCACTGCCACTGATAGGAGGGAATGCCGTGCCGGAGTCACTGCCACTACCACTGATAGGAGGGAGCGGTGTGCCAGAGCCACTGTCACTGATAGGAGGGAGCGGTGTGCCAGAGCCACTGCCACTGATAGGGGGGAGCGCCGTGCCGGAGCCACTGTCGCTGATAGGAGGGAGCGGTGTGCCGGAGCCACTGTCGCTGATAGGAGGGAGTGCCGTGCTGGAGCCACTGCCACTGATAGGAGGGAGTGCCGTGCTGGAGCCACTGTCACTGATAGGAGGGAGTGCTGTGCTGGAGCCACTGCCACTGATAGGAGGGAGTGCCGTGCTGGAGCCACTGCCACTGATAGGAGGGAGTGCCGTGCCGGAGCCACTGTCACTGTTCGGAGGGAGAGCCGTGCCGGAGCCACTGCCACTGATAGGAGGGAGCGGTGTGCCGGAGCCACTGTCACTGATAGGAGGAAGCGGTGTGCCGGAGCCACTGTCACTGATAGGAGGGAGCGGTGTGCTGGAGGCACTGTCACTGATAGGAGGGAGCGGTGTGCTGGAGCCACTGTCACTGATAGGAGGGAGCGCTGTGCTGGAGCCACTGTCACTGATAGGAGGGAGCGCTGTGCTGGAGCCACTGTCACTGATAGGAGGGAGTGCTGTGCTGGACCCACTGCCACTGATAGGAGGGAGTGCCGTGCTGGAGCCACTGCCACTGATAGGAGGGAGTGCCGTGCTGGGGTCACTGTCACTGATAGGAGGGAGTGCCGTGCTGGAGCCACTGTCACTGATAGGAGGGAGTGCCGTGCTGGAGCCACTGCCACTGATAGGAGGGAGCGCTGTGCTGGAGCCACTGTCACTGATAGGAGGGAGCGCTGTGCTGGAGCCACTGTCACTGATAGGAGGGAGTGCTGTGCTGGACCCACTGCCACTGATAGCAGGGAGTGCCGTGCTGGAGCCACTGCCACTGATAGGAGGGAGTGCCGTGCTGGAGCCACTGTCACTGATAAGAGGGAGTGCCGTGCTGGAGCCACTGCCACTGATAGGAGGGAGTGCCATGCTGGAGCCACTGTCACTGATAGGAGGGAGTGCCGTGCTGGAGCCGCTGTCACTGATAGGAGGGAGTGCCGTGCTGGAGCCGCTGCCACTGATAGGAGGGAGAGCTGTGCTGGAGGCGCTGTCTCTGATAGGAGGGAGAGCTGTGCTGGAGGCGCTGTCACTGATAGGAGGGAGCGCTGTGCTGGAGGCACTGTCACTGATAGGAGGGAGCGCTGTGCTGGAGGCGCTGTCACTGATAGGAGGGAGCGCTGTGCTGGAGGCGCTGTCACTGATAGGAGGGAGCGCTGTTCTGGAGGCACTGTCACTGATAGGAGGGAGCGCTGTGCTGGAGGCGCTGTCACTGATAGGAGGGAGTGCTGTGCCGGAGGCGCTGTCACTGATAGGAGGGAGTGCTGTGCCGGAGGCGCTGTCACTGATAGGAGGGAGTGCTGTGCTGGAGGCACTGTCACTGATAGGAGGGAGCGCTGTGCTGGAGGCGCTGTCACTGATAGGAGGGAGCGCTGTGCTGGAGGCGCTGTCACTGATAGGAAGGAGTGCCGTGCTAGAGGTAAGTTTGGGAGGGGGGTATGAATGACAAAAGGTTCACCTAGGGCATCAAATACTCTTGCACTGGCCCTCAGTTGGTCTGAACCTAAGACTGGGGTCCTGAATCTCGTAGCCAACACAGGTCAAGCTCATGGAAAGGGTCTTGTCCTGAAATCTGGTGAACTGCAATCAAGCTCTCAACACAGAACTCTGGAAGACCTTCTTCTCAACACCTTTGAGTCCTTCCCTGGGAGAATGTCAAGAGTGATCATGGATACGCTTTTCTTGTTTTCATCTCAATTCCACCACGACAGAGTGGTGCGGTAATTAAACCACTCCAAACCCCGGAGAAGTCCAACTTCCTGGCTACCAGAAGGCATGAGGCAGGTATCAGCCACATCCTCAACTGAAGATCCCGACAAAGCTTGTGAACTAGAATAGCTAAAGAATCAGCTGGAGGAACTGAAGAAGATCAAAGACATCTGTTCTCAGCTCCTTTTCTTTCCTGACACTTATGGCCAGAGTCCTGGCCCATTTACCCAAAAAAAGGGGATCAGAGAGAATCAGAGGTAAATGCTGAGGTCTAATCCAGGCGATGAGGACGTTGACTGAGGAAGAGACCTTCTTTGGTCGGGAGGGGAAGGTCATTGGGAGGAACTCAGAGTGGATGGATCCCACTTCTTCTTCACACTCCAAAATGTGAAGGGACTCCCCTGCGTAAGGAAAGTCCATCACCTCACAATAAGGACTTATTTCTAGTGCTGGAAGTCGCTGCAGTGAGGTGTGGAACTGGGAGAGCGTCCTCTATCTTGGACAGGAGAGGGGTCTAATCCCCTGTCTTCAGGGATCAAGGATGAAAAGAAAGTCTTCACTCATTCCACTCGTGCAAGGACCCTGGGGGCCAGAAATGGAGGAAAGATATCAGCTCATCATTGCGTAGGGGCTGCCTCTAAAGCAGAAGAGGAAACCGGCACCAGGCTGCTGGCTCCAAGGCATTCTGCACCGTCTGTTTCGACAACTCCTGTTGACTATTATCCCGTTCCAACGATGGCGCTGGCTCCCTCCACGCCTCGTTAGGAACGCAGTGACTTGGACATCCGCATCAAAGCATCCTGCTCCGACACCAGAAAAGGACAACCAAAATAATAAAGGGGATATAATCGCTCTCCTAGGAAGAAAGGCTAAAGAAGTCACTTCTTTTTAGGTTGAGAAGAGACAGCTTAGGGAAGATATGATAGGGGTCTATAAAATGAATGGAGTGGAACAGATAAATGCAAATTGGTTGTTTACACTTTCAAATGTAAAGAGACGAGGGGAAACTCCATGAAGTTACTAAGTAGCACATTTAAAACAAATCAGAGAAAGCACTTTTTTACTCGATGCACAGTTAAGTTCTGAATTCATTGACAGAGGATGAGGTAAAGATCATTAGCATAGCTCGGTTTAAAAAAAGGTTTGCTCCTGGAGGAAAGGTCCATAAACTATTATTAACCAGGTAAAGCTGGAGAAAGCCACTGCTTATTCCTGGGCGTAAGCTGCATAGAATCTGCCTACTATTTGGGATCCTGCCAGGTACCTGTGACCTGGATTGGCCATTATGGGAAACATGGCTTGATGGACCCTTGGTCTGACCCAATATGGTGGCTCTTATGTCACAGAAACATGACGGCAGAAAAAGACCATAGGACCTAGCAAGTCTACCTATCCGCTCCCTCAGAGATCCCCTGTATTTATTCCATTCTTTCCTGGCTTCAGATCCTGTCCTCATCTCCACCACCTCCACTGTGAGGCTGTCCCACACATCCACCACCCTCTCTGTGAAGAAATATTTCTTAAGATTACTTCTGAGTCTACCCCCTTCCACCCTCATCCCACGACCCTTCATTCTACTGAAAAAAAACCTCACCTTCTGTACATGGAAACCTTTGAGATATTTAAATGTCTCCATCATATCTCCCCTATCTTACCTCTTCTCCTGGGGCAGCCACCTCCAGTCCTTGAGAACGATAAGACAAGCCAGGTTTTCAGGATATCCACCATGACGATGCAGGAGATAAGATTCGAATACAATGGATGAGGTGCATGCATTTGTATCTCATGCATCGTCATGGTGGATATCCTGAAAACCTGGCCTGTTTGTGGTTCCTGCCCAGATGTTGTCCAGGGTATCAAAAAAAAAACCATACTAACTTTTTCACCTGGATCTTCACTGGGTGGAGAGCTAGAAGCAGTTGAATCGAGGTCACCTCCGAGTACCGTGCTCCGCGCAACCTAAAATGGTCATTCTGTCCAGGTGCTGCAGCCCGACAACACCTCCCAGGGGCCTGAAATTTTGTGGATTAGTAGAACCCCTGGTGGTAAGTCCCAGTGCAAAGTTTGGAACATAACGTGAGCTTGTCTCCCTTTTTATGGGCCAGCAAAGTATGTGAAAAATGTTACTAAAGAAATATAAGGCCAACTTTGACTCCTCACTGCTCCTGACCACTAGTCATGGCCCATATATGTATAAGATTTGCACTAAGAGGCTTTACAGCAGTGGTTCTCAACCTTTCTAATGCCGTGACCCCGCAATACAGTAAGGGTCCCAATACAGATCCCTGAGGCACTCCACTGTCCACTCCCTTCCACTGAGAAAATTGCCCATTTAATCCTACTCTCTGTTTCCTGTCTTTTAGCCAGTTTGCAATCCACGAAAGGACATCGCCACCTATCCCATGACTTTTTACTTTTCCTAGAAGCCTCTCATGAGGAACTTTGTCAAACGCCTTCTGAAAATCCAAGTATACTATATCTACCGGTTCACCTTTATCCACATGTTTATTAACACCGAAGCAAAGAAATCATTTAATCTTTCCGCGATGGCCTAATCTTCTCTAAGTGCCCCTTTAACCCCTCGATCATCTAACGGTCCAACTGACTCCCTCACAGGCTTTCTGCTTCGGATATATTTAAAAAAGTTTTTACTGTGAGTTTTTGCCTCTACAGCCAACTTCTTTTCAAATTCTCTCTTAGCCTGTCTTATCAATGTCTTACATTTAACTTGCCAATGTTTATGCTTTATCCTATTTTCTTCTGTTGGATCCTTCTTCCAATTTTTGAATGAAGATCTTTTGGCTAAAATAGCTTCTTTCACCTCCCCTTTTAACCATGCCGGTAATCGTTTTGCCTTCTTTCCACCTTTCTTAATGTGTGGAATACATCTGGACTGTGCTTCTAGAATGGTATTTTTTAACAATGACCACGCCTCTTGGACATTGTTTACTTTTGTAGCTGCTCCTTTCAGTTTTTTTCTAACAATTATTCTCATTTTATCAAAGTTTCCCTTTTGAAAGTTTAGCACGAGAGCCCTGGATTTGCACACTGTTCCTTTTCCAGTCATTAAATCAAATTTGATCATATTATGATCACTATTGCCAAGCGGCCCCACCACCGTTACCTCTCTCACCAAGTCCTGTGCTCCACTGAGAATTAGATCTAAAATTGCTCCCTCTCTCGTCGGTTCCTGAACCAATTGCTCCATAAAGCTATCATTTATTCCATCCAGGAACGTTATCTCTCTAGCGTGACCCGATGATACATTTACCCAGTCTATATTGGGGTAATTGAAGTCTCCCATTATTACTGCACTACCAATTTGGTTAGCTTCCCTAATTTCTCTTAGCATTTCACTGTCCATCTCACCATCTTGACCAGGTGGACGGTAGTATACCCCTATCACTATAGTCTTCCCCGACACACAAGGGATTTCTACCCATAAAGATTCAATTTTGTATTTAGTCTCATGCAGGATGTTTATCCTGTTGGACTCTATGCCATCCCGGACATAAAGCGCCACACCTCCTCCCGACTGCTCCTCTCTGTCATTGCGATATAATTTGTACCCCGGAAAAGCAGTGTCCCATTGGTTATCCTCTTTCCACCATGTCTCTGAGATGCCAATTAAGTCTATGTCATCATTTACTGCTATACATTCTAATTCTCCCATCTCCCATACAAGAGAGACAGCATGTGTGTAACTGTGTGACTGAGAATCTGTATGTATGATTACAAACCTGTGTGTATAAGAGAGACAGCATGTGTGTAACTGTGTGACTGAGAATCTGTATGTATGATTACAAACCTGTGTGTATAAGAGAGACAGCATGTGTGTAACTGTGTGACTGAGAATCTGTATGTATGATTACAAACCTGTGTGTATAAGAGAGACAGCATGTGTGTAACTGTGTGATTGAGAGCCTGTATGTATGATTATGAGCCTGTGTGTATAAGAGACAGTATGTGTGTAACTGTGTGATTGAGAACCTGATGTATGATTATGAGCCTGTGTGTATAAGAGACAGCATGTGTCTAATTGTATGATTGAGAACTTGTATGTATGATTACGAGCCTCTGTGTATAAGAGAGAGAGCATGTGTGTAACTGTGTGACTGAGAACCTGTATGTATGATTATGAGCCTGTCTGTATCAGAGAGACAGCGTGTGTGTAACTGTGTGCTGGGCAGACTGGATGGGCCGTTTGGTCTTCTTCTGCCGTCATTTCTATGTTTCTATGTGTGATTGAGAATCTGTATGTATGATTACGAGCCTGTGTGTATAAGAGAGACAGCATGTGTGTAATTGTATGATTGAAAACCTGTATGTATGATTATGAGCCTATGTGTATAAGAGAGAGAGCATGTGTGTAATTGTATGATTGAGAACCTGTATGTATGATTATGAGCCTGTGTGTATAAGAGAGACAGCAAGTGTGTAACTGTGTGATTGAGCGTCTATGCAAGTGAGCAAGAACATGTGTGTAATTGTGTGATTGAGCGCCTATGCAAGTGAGCGAGAACGTGTGTAATTGTGTGATTGAGCGCCTATGTAAGTGAGAGAGAGCATGTGTGTAACTGTGTGATTGAGCGCCTATGTAAGTGAGCGAGAACATGTGTGTAATTGTGTGATTGAGCGCCTATGTAAGTGAGAAAGCGAGCATGTGTAATTGTGTGATTGAGCACCTATGTAAGTGAGAGAGAGCATGTGTGTAATTGTGTGATTAAGCGCCTATGTAAATGAGAGAGAGTATGTGTGTAATTGTGTGATTGAGCGCCTAGGTAAGTGAGAGAGAGAGCATGTGTGTAATTGTATGATTATGAGCCTGTGTGTATAAGAGACAGCATGTGTGTAACTGTGTGATCGAGAGCCTGTATGTATGATTATGAGCCTGTGTGTATAAGAGAGACAGCATGTGTGTAATTGTATGATTGAAAACCTGTATGTATGATTATGAGCCTATGTGTATAAGAGAGAGAGCATGTGTGTAATTGTATGATTGAGAACCTGTATGTATGATTACGAGCCTGTGTGTATAAGAGAGACAGCAAGTGTGTAACTGTGTGATTGAGCGTCTATGCAAGTGAGCAAGAACATGTGTGTAATTGTGTGATTGAGCGCCTATGCAAGTGAGCGAGAACGTGTGTAATTGTGTGATTGAGCGCCTATGTAAGTGAGAGAGAGCATGTGTGTAACTGTGTGATTGAGCGCCTATGTAAGTGAGCGAGAACATGTGTGTAATTGTGTGATTGAGCGCCTATGTAAGTGAGAGAGCGAGCATGTGTAATTGTGTGATTGAGCACCTATGTAAGTGAGAGAGAGCATGTGTGTAATTGTATGATTGAGCGCCTATGTAAGTGACAGAGAGAGCATGTGTGTAATTGTATGATTGAGAGCTTCTGTGTGACTGAGAGGAGAAAGTTGCAAGCACCCCCTCTCCTTCTTCTAATTCACAACAATCTCAGGGCACTTGGAAATCAACATTTCCAGGTATGGAGAGCAGAGCATTTTTTTATCCTTATTTTTAATTACTGGGTCTTTGAGTCTGCTGTTTTGAAATATTTTATTGATGTGAATAAATATTTTATGTGAGTGTTTAATTATTGGATATTCCATTCATCAGCTGTTTTGAAATCTGTTCTTTTTGTTAGTCTGGTTTTAGTGCTACTGATTTTATATTTCCTGATTTGTTTAATGAGGACTGGTGATGTTTCTCTTTTTCCTTTGTTGCACTGCATACAGTTTCTCTGGCTTGTTGCGGTTTCCAGTTCAGTTTTTGTCTGCGTGCTTCTAGTTATACGTTTTGGTCTCTTTATTCTTTGTTAGGTGAGGGTCAGCACATGTGATTCAGGAGAGGTTTTCTGCTGGCGTGTAGTTTCTGGGTAGGGCTCTATAGCTCTATAGCAGCCTGGCTTGTTCCAATATCACTTATATGTTCCTTTTACATCTGTTATTCGATATATACTACTACTTGATTGTTCCTTCACTCTTTACCTTCTTCTATCCTCCAAGTAACTTACCTCCCCTCTTAAACAATTAAGTTAATGTTAATTCACCTTTGTTCGATGTGAACCGATGTGATATGACTTGCGTCATGAACATCGGTATAGAAAAGATTTAAATAAATAAATAATGGAAGTATTGGAGTTTTAAGTCCTGGTGTAATATTTTCTTAGGTAAGGTGGTTACTGTTTGAGTGCTGAAAGTTGGTGCTATTCTGGTATGGGAGGTTTACTATTTACACAATTTATGTTCAGAGAGAGAATTCTTATTTTTCCTTGTGTTATTCTTAACAATAAAAGTAATACGGGGCCTTTTTTTTTATTTCCGTCGTAGATTGTAATGAGAGGTGTATCATGCATGTGAGAACCATCCGTCAGGTGTGTCCCGACCGAATAAAGGTTGAGAACCACTGATCTACAACATGAACGTGAATATTTTCCCGACCTTCATGTATCCAGCTTCCAACCTGGTCAGTATTTAGCTTGCATCTATGATAAATCCTGGTGGATTGGCCGTATATGCGAAGTCTAAACTGAGGAGCGTGATGTTTTGGTCAATTTCTTGCACCCCCAAGGTCCTTAAAGGTCACGGTACTGGCCGCCCCGTAGAGACCCCTGCTGTCTCCAGAAGAGCACATTATTACTACCTTTGATGCACCCATCACAACTTCATCAGGCAGGCAGTACGTTTATTCACAAGCCACTTTGTCACGCACTGATGGGACATTCAAAAGCACGTGCAAGGCAGGAAAAAAACTCTACGTGAATTTTTGTGAAATCTGCAGTTTAAGCAATTCTCATATGTAGTGTCTTGCCTTTTCTTGTTTTATGCTTAAATAAAAGCTTGGAGACCTGTGCCTGGTACCTTCCCGGTTGTCTAGAGTGGCCCCTAGGTGATGGGGTTATCAATTTTGCTGAACGGGCAGTGGCTCAGCCACCATTGACCAATGCAAGCTAACTAATCAGCAGATACTTTTGCACTGACTTTGATGAATAATTTAAGGAAATATGTCTCAACAAATATGTGTCAAAAGCTAACAGTGTGGTAAGCACAGTAAAGTGAGCTGTAAAATTTCACATCTCTAGCTCATTTGCATGTTTGTGCCAGGGATGGCTCTTTGTAACATAGTGCATTCACACATGCAAATGATGCTTGTGTTTGGGGCTATAACTCTGACCAAAGCATGACTGAGTCCAAGATGAAACAGGGTGACGTTTGTAGCAAAAAGGTGCTCTTTCACATGACATTGGAAAGAAAAAAATTAAAAACTACACAGTAGAGATATCTGCACCCAGAAATGGCAAAGATTTGCATAAAAAGGTGACATCAAGTCTTTGTGTATCTATATCTTTGCTTCCAGTTGGCTGCAAAGCCTCAGAGTGCAAATCCTAGATGAACGTCATGGGCCATGACTCCTGATCCAGTTATGGCTTGAATCAATGCACACATCAGGAGCAATGAGGAGTCAAAGAAGGCTTTAAATTTCTTTTGTAAAATTTTTCACCTAGTTTGCTGGCCCATAAAAAGGGTGGCAAGCTCATGTTAGTTTCCAAACTTTGCACAGGAACTTAGCACCAGAGGTTGCAATAATCCACAATCCACAACAGGGGTTGTTTGCTGCAATGTTTGGACAAAGCGGCTGTTTTGTGTTGCACAGAGCACAGTACTCTAAGAGTACTTTCATTCAGCTGCCTCTAGCTCTTCAACCAATAGAGATCCAGCCGGAAAATTTTGCATAATTTTGTTTGAGGCCTTAGCAAACATCCACACAAAATTTTATACAACTGAAGGAGGTTGAGCGAGGAGAATTTTCTAAATTGGTCTCCATGACATTGAATGTTCCACTCCCCTTTGTCTTCTCCTCCCACTCAGCCAGCTCAATTTATTTATTAAGTCACCTATCTGGAATCATGTCAGGTACTGAAATCCAAGTACACTGTCTAGCGCTCTCCCTTGATCCAACTCCCTGGTCACCCAATCATCACAGAAATTGATCAGATTCCTCTGACAATATCTACCTCTGGTAAAACCATGCTACCTCACATCTTGCAATCTGTTGGATTCCAGAAACTCCACTTTCCTCTGTTTTAGCATCAATTCCATTAATTTGCTCGCCACAGGAATCAGAGTAACTTGCCTATAATTCCCAGCCTCCTCTTTACTTCCACTTTTATGAATAGGAACCACATCTGCCTATCTGCAGTCCAGATTCTAAAGAAGTATTGAAAAGGTCACCAGCGGAGCTGCCAGGACATCTCTAAGAACATAAGAACTTTCCATGCTGGGTCAGACCAAAGGTCCATCAAGCCCAGCATCCTGATTCCAACAGTGGCCAAACCAGGCCACAAGAACCTGGCAATTATCCAAACACCAAGAAGATCCCGTGCTACTGATGCAATTAATAGCAGTGGCTATTCCCTAAGTAAACTTGATTAATAGCCGTTAATGGGCTTCTCCTCCAAGAACTTATCCAAACCTTTTTTGAACCCAGCTACACTAACTGCACTAACCACATCCTCTGGCAACAAATTCCAGAGCTTTATTGTGCATTGAGTGAAAAAGAATTTTCTCTGATTAGTCTTAAATGTGCCCCATGCTAACTTCATGGAATGCCCCCTAGTCCTTCTATTATTCGAAAGTGAAAATAACCGATTCACATCTACTCGTTCAAGACCTCTCATGATCTTAAAGACTAGAAGATACTGGAGTTGGGATGTCCCAATCAACATCTGGAAGATTGAAATCTCCTAGCAATAGCAGCTGCCCTTTCACAGCAATCCTGTGAATATCCCTCCATTAAACTCTATCCATCTCCTCTGTCTGTGAGGGAGGTCTGTATATTACACCAATATAAATAATGTTCCATTCTCTCATTCAAGATTATTCCACAGCGCCTCCTCCTTAACTTATAAGGCCTGCAATTCTGTTGCTTTAATACCGTTCTAAGAAGTAAGATGGGAGAATTAGAATGTATAGCAGTAAATGATGACATAGACTTAATTGGCATCTCAGAGACATGGTGGAAAGAGGATAACCAATGGGACAGTGCTATACCGGGGTACAAATTATATCACAATGACAGAGAGGAGCAGTCGGGAGGAGGTGTGGCGCTTTATGTCCAGGATGGCATAGAGTCCAACATGATAAACATCCTGCATGAGACTAAATACAAAATTGAATCTTTATGGATAGAAATCCCTTGTGTGTCAGGGAAGACTACAGTGATAGGGGTATACTACCGTCCACCTGGTCAAGATGGTGAGATGGACAGTGAAATGCTAAGAGAAATTAGGGAAGCTAACCAAATTGGTAGTGCAGTAATAATGGGAGACTTCAATTACCCCAATATAGACTGGGTAAATGTATCATCGGGTCACGCTAGAGAGATAACGTTCCTGGATGGAATAAATGATAGCTTTATGGAGCAATTGGTTCAGGAACCGACGAGAGGGGGAGCAATTTTAGATCTAATTCTCAGTGGAGCACAGGACTTGGTGAGAGAGGTAACGGTGGTGGGGCCGCTTGGCAATAGTGATCATAATATGATCAAATTTGATGTAATGACTGGAAAAGGAACAGTGTGCAAATCCAAGGCTCTCGTGCTAAACTTTCAAAAGGGAAACTTTGATAAAATGAGAAAAATTGTTAGAAAAAAACTGAAAGGAGCAGCTACAAAAGTAAAAAATGTACAAGAGGCGTGGTCATTGTTAAAAAATACCATTCTAGAAGTACAGTCCAGATGTATTCCACACATTAAGAAAGGTGGAAAGAAGGCAAAACGATTACCGGCATGGTTAAAAGGGGAGGTGAAAGATGCTATTTTAGCCAAAAGATCTTCATTCAAAAATTGGAAGAAGGATCCAACAGAAGAAAATAGGATAAAGCATAAACATTGGCAAGTTAAATGTAAGACATTGATAAGACAGGCTAAGAGAGAATTTGAAAAGAAGTTGGCTGTAGAGGCAAAAACTCACAGTAAAAACTTTTTAAAATATATCCGAAGCAGAAAGCCTGTGAGGGAGTCAGTTGGACCTTTAGATGATCGAGGGGTTAAAGGGGCACTTAGAGAAGATAAGGCCATCGCGGAAAGATTAAATGATTTCTTTGCTTCGGTGTTTACTGAAGAGGATGTTGGGGAGGTACCCGTAATGGAGAAGGTTTTCATGGGTAATGATTCAGATGGACTGAATCAAATCACGGTAAACCTAGAAGATGTGGTAGGCCTGATTGACAAACTGAAGAGTAGTAAATCACCTGGACCGGATGGTATACACCCCAGAGTTCTGAAGGAACTAAAAAATGAAATTTCAGACCTATTAGTAAAAATTTGTAACTTATCATTAAAATCATCCATTGTACCTGAAGACTGGAGGATAGCAAATGTAACCCCAATATTTAAAAAGGGCTCCAGGGGCGATCCCGGAAACTACAGACCGGTTAGCCTGACTTCAGTGCCAGGAAAAATAGTGGAAAGTGTTCTGAACATCAAAATCACAGAACATATAGAAAGACATGGTTTAATGAACAAAGTCAGCATGGCTTTACCCAGGGCAAGTCTTGCCTCACAAATCTGCTTCACTTTTTTGAAGGAGTTAATAAACATGTGGATAAAGGTGAACCGGTAGATATAGTATACTTGGATTTTCAGAAGGCGTTTGACAAAGTTCCTCATGAGAGGCTTCTAGGAAAAGTAAAAAGTCATGGGATAGGTGGCGATGTCCTTTCGTGGATTGCAAACTGGCTAAAAGACAGGAAACAGAGAGTAGGATTGAATGGGCAATTTTCTCAGTGGAAGGGAGTGGACAGTGGAGTGCCTCAGGGATCTGTATTGGTACCCTTACTGTTCAATATATTTATAAATGATATGGAAAGAAATATGACGAGTGAGATAATCAAATTTGCAGATGACACAAAATTGTTCAGAGTAGTTAAATCACAAGCAGATTGTGATAAATTGCAGGAAGACCTTGTGAGACTCGAAAACTGGGCATCCAAATAGCAGATGAAATTTAATGTGGATAAGTGCAAGGTGATGCATATAGGGAAAAATAACCCATGCTATAATTACACAATGTTGGGTTCTATATTAGGTGCTACAACCCAAGAAAGAGATCTAGGTGTCATAGTGGATAACACATTGAAATCGTTGGTGCAGTGTGCTGCGGCAGTCAAAAAAGCAAACAGAATGTTGGGAATTATTAGAAAAGGAATGATGAATAAAACGGAAAATGTCATAATGCCTCTGTATCACTCCATGGTGAGACCGCACCTTGAATACTGTGTACAATTCTGGTCGCCGCATCTCAAAAAAGATATAATTGCGATGGAGAAGGTACAGAGAAGGGCTACCAAAATGATAAGGGGAATGGAACAACTCCCCTATGAGGAAAGACTAAAGAGGTTAGGACTTTTCAGCTTGGAGAAGAGACGACTGAGGGGGGATATGATAGAGGTGTTTAAAATCATGAGAGGTCTAGAACGGGTAGATGTGAATCGGTTATTTACTCTTTCGGATAGTAGAAAGACTAGGGGGCACTCCATGAAGTTAGCATGGGGCACATTTAAAACTAATCGGAGAAAGTTCTTTTTTACTCAACGCACAATTAAACTCTGGAATTTGTTGCCAGAGAATGTGGTTCGTGCAGTTAGTATAGCTGTGTTTAAAAAAGGATTGGATAAGTTCTTGGAGGAGAAGTCCATTACCTGCTATTAAGTTCACTTAGAGAATAGCCACTGCCATTAGCAATGGTAACATGGAATAGACTTAGTGTTTGGGTACTTGCCAGGTTCTTATGGCCTGGATTGGCCACTGTTGGAAACAGGATGCTGGGATTGATGGACCCTTGGTCTGACCCAGTATGGCATTTTCTTATGTTGTTATGTTCTTTATATATAATGCCACACCTCTTCCCCTCCTTCCTACCCAGCTGTTCCTCAATAGTTTGTAGCCTGGTATAACTATATCCCAGAAGTACTCTTTATCAATGCACTTATTTCAAAGACATGCGCACTATTAAACAGATATAGAAAGAGCTCTAATACTCATCCATAGGTTGGTCACCCGACATGATCATGTTTCGGACGGACAAATAAATATTTCAGGTGGACACACAGCTTTAGGGCTGCTGTGTATAAAAGACGGAGACGTAAGCCAGGAACATTAAAAGGCTCAAGCGACAGCAGTGAAGATGGAACAAGACTAGGCTCGTTCTGCACCAATTGAATTTTGCATTGATTGAAACAGAAGAAAAGAAAGCTGGAATTGGAGGATCAAGCACGGGACGATTCTCGGAGAAAAGTGGAAAAGGCAACCCCTGAAGCAGGACATTATTTGTCTGAAACATGATCATGTCGGGTGACCAACCTATGGATGAGTATTAGAGCTCTTTCTATATCTGTTTAATAGTGCGCATGTCTTTGAAATAAGTGCATTGATAAAGAGTACTTTTAGAGATTTTATTATAAACAAAAAATCATACAAAAATAACAAAAGGATGTTATAAATTAAAGCAAGGTGACCCTGAACCATAACAGAGTCTGTGACGTTATACAGACCCTTGGAATAAGGGGCTTACAAATATCTGGTAAGAGATTGAAACATTAGTTTTAGATTGACTGGTTGTACCATTGCTTTTGATTTGTGGATTCACACTCCGGTACGCTAGAATACAGTAGTGTTTGTGGGGAATAGGTTGTGATTGATAACTATATCCCAGTCATGCATTTCCATGTACCAGGTCTCCATGACAGCTACGATATCTAAATCATCTTCTTCTATGACTGCCTCTAGATCTAGGTAGAGAAAAACTACTGAGATGCAGAAGCCATCATGCTGGTGCGAACCAAGGTTTTGAAGCCAAAAATAGCTGCCCACGCGCAGGGGCAAGATCATCTCCTTTCTTTACGGGAACCTGCCTCTGCATCTACAGACATCTAAGGCCACCAGCTAAAGCCAGTAACAGCCGCTTGACCTTCGGCTCTTGCTCAGAAACATCGCGATGGGCTGCTTCTGCCTCGGCTGCTGACTCTGCCCACGGTGACGTCAGCAGGACGCCGAGGGGGCCATAAGTGCACATGCAAGGCCAAGATCATCTCCTTCCTTTATGGGAACCTGCCTCTGCCTCTGCAGACATCTGAGGCCTCCAGCTAAAGCCAGTAACAGCCGCTTGACCTTCAGCTCGTGCCCAGGAACACCGCGACGCGCTGCTTCGCCCCTTGGCTGCTGACTCCGCCCCCGGTGACGTCAGCGGGGCGCCGAGGGGGCCCCTAAGCGCACGCACAGGGCCTAATGTGCCGCTCGCCAAGCAGCGCGCGCCTAAGGAGCAGAACACAGGTGCATGCCCCTTTGTGTGTCCCTTAGTATAGTCCCATAATTTCAGACTTTTCTAATAACTGATACTTGCAAAATGTTATCTAACTTGCTTCTCCCAATTACAGTCTGTCTAAACAATGGAAACTATGCCATAAGGACAACGAAAACCACGAGAAACGTGAAGATACAACGTGATCAGGAAAAAGTAAGGAAAACACCACACCCAAACCTGATTAACATTACTGACTACAATGCCAGCTGTTTTAGTAACTGGTTATTTTTATCTTTTTTTCTTATAAATATGCAACCTCTAACAAAAAAGACAGTAATCATTTCTGATTTACTATTAGACCATAAACCGGACTTTATAGCAATAATGGAAACCTGGTTAAAAAGCACAGATACGGTACTGATAAATCAAATATGTAATGAAAGCTATGATATTTTATCAATTCCTAGACTTCAACATAAAGGTGGAGGACGAATGTACATTGTTAAAAAAGATTTTGCATTCAAGCTCCTTCGTTTATGTATTACAAAACAATATGAAATGGCTTTGTTTGAATCAAGAGCACTACAAGTTTGTCTCTTGTACTGTCCTCCAGGTCTCCTGGAACACAATCTTTCACCAATCATTGAATTTTTTGTAGCGTCAATAAATCCCAATAAACCTTCTATAATTGTAGGTGACTTTAACCTACACATGAATGTTAAACCCTACTCAACGACATGCCGAACTCTACTTGACGCACTTACAGCACTTGGCTGTGAATTGTTGTTCACAAACCCGACACATAAGGGTGGTCATTCTCTTGATTTAATTTTTATCAATCTAAAAAAAGTTATTGACTTTTCAGTAGAATATAATCTGGTTACCTGGTCAGATCATTTCTTACTTCATACTCAACTGACTTAGAATTGACCCCCTCCATAAGCAATCGCAGCCAATAACTTTCACTTACCGTCCACCATTTAGAACAGAACTACAAACTGAACTGGAAAATAAACTTAACTCTATGGATTTATCCAACACCATGAATGCCATTAACTCATGGGTTCAAATTACATCATCGATAGCTGACAATATAAACCCCAAAAAAACAAAAACAATAAATAAAATAGAAAAGCAGAATCCGTGGTATAATAAACAAATAAATGATACAAAGAAAATTCTTAGAAGGAAAGAAAAAGCATGGAGAAAGAATAAATCTGATTTGACATTGAGCAAGTATAGCTCATTTCTGGCCCACTATAAAAAAAAAAAAAGAGAAATAACGCTAAGAAAGAATATCATAGTAAAAAAATTGAAAAATTCTCACACAACCCAAAAACGCTGTTTGATATTGTCAAAAAGTTAACCGATAACTCACCCTAAAACAAAACTACGTAACCGGAAAATAGGTGTAATGATATAGCAGTTTTTTTCAAAGATAAAATAGCAAATGTAGTCGCTAGCACTGAATCCACACCTAAGCAGGAAATAAATATGCCATCTAGGGAAGTGTCCAAATGGACAAACTTTGATGAAGTTTCAATAATAGAGGTTGAGCTCCTCATTAAAGAACTGAATCTAGGACCATAGCGCAATTATAGCTTTAAAACCTTTAACACATATTTTAGCTCCCTTTATCGCCTTAATGCTAAATAATTCCTTGAGAGAAGGGTATCCTCCTGAACTATTAAAGGAAGCAATAATTAGACCAGAGTTAAAACAAAGTCGTCTTGATTCCACTATACTTAGTAACTATAGACCAATATCAAATCTTTCCTTCCTTGCCAAAAAATTGTGCAGAAACAGCTAACAGATCATTTAGAAAATAGTGATATTCTCTTACCTTCACAACTTGGTTTTAGAAAAACTGATAATACAGAAGCACTTTTGACATCATTGACTGATACGGTCTTAAAGGTTTTCGATAATGGCCAAAGATACATTTTAATACTCTTGAACCTGTAATCATTCCATATTACTAGACAGACTAGCCGAAATAGGCATCGAGCAAAGAACTCTAGGATGGTTTACTTGCCACCTCAGCAACCGTGCATACCGAGTGAATACTCCTGGACCTGTAATCATCCCATATTACTAGACAGACTAGCCAAAATAGGCATGGAGCAAAGAACTCTAGGATGGTTTACTTCCTACCTCAGCAACAATGTGTACCGAATGCAAATTAACAATTCCACTTCAGATAGGATTAATCTGACCACTGGTGCTCCACAAGGTTCAGCCCTGTCGGCCACACCTTTTAATATCTACCTGTTGCCACCCTATGCCATCTTTTGGCTGGACTTGGCCTCAACGACTATGAATACGCAGATGACATACAAATACCAATTCCAATAAATGACTCAATAGACAAAACGTACAAAGTAATAGCACTCTATCTGTCAATAATTAGCCAGCTTTTAACACAAATGAAACTCGTGCTAAATATAAAGAAAACGGAAGTAATTTTACTAGAAAGAAAATCTACAATAGTCTCTCACGCACCATTAGTATTAAATGATAACTCCTTACTTAACCTGGCGGACAACGTACGTGACCTAGGTATAACAATTGACTTGGAACTTAGTTTTAAAAAGCACATCTCAAAGAAAGTCAGTGAGGAATATTATAAATTAATGACATTAAGACATTTAAAACCACTGTTACAACAAAATGATTTTAGAACAATATTCCAGTCATTAATTTTCTCTAGCGCTGACTATTGCAATGCGTTAATTCTAGGCCTACCTGCATCAAGGAATTCGACCATTACAACTTTTGCAAAATGCGGCTGCGAGAATATTACTGGAAATAAGAAAAAAAATGAACATATAACACCTTGCTCAACTGCCCTACACTGGCTTCTGATTGAATCACGGATTCAATTTAAAGTAATAAGTATTTTGCACAAAGCAATATATGGAGACCAGAATAATCGGCTGAAAGCTGCTATAAGACTCCATACCCTGCGGAGAAACTTGAGATCGGCAAATAAGGGCCTACAGTCTGTGCCAGCCATCAGCTCGGCAAGGTTAACTCAAGGGCGTGAGAGAGCCATTTCATTAGCAGGCCCCAAACTCTGGAATGAGCTTCCACCTGAAAGGAGAATGCAATCTGATTTCAACGTTTTCAAAAGAAATGTGAAAACATTGGTATTTAACAGAGCCTATAAGGGAGCTCAACTTATTCTGTTATTTTCTTTTTACAATATAATATTTCTCTGATGGTTAATTATTTTATTTGTAAAATTTAGTATTATTCCTTTATTTTATGTGTTTATATTTTATACTGTAATGATGCATTTATTTTCTTAATTATGTAAACCGTTGTGATGATTTCACTAAACGACGGTCAGGAAAATGTATTAAATAAATAAATAAATGCGTGCAACCCTGTCTCATTTACAAACGTTTCCCAACACTTCCTTGCCCCAGCTACATAAGGATCAAAGTGGAAACTTCCAGCAGCCGCAGTCACCATGCTGCTCATTACAGCAGGAACAGAGAATAGCAAATGTCCTGGCAGGCCTCAGTGCATGAAGATGTGCTGACCGGCAAGCTGAGCATGTGCAAACATGTAGAAAAGCATCAGATTGTTTCGTCTCTGTCCTTCACCAACAGCTCCTCCAGTCCATGAAGTTAGAGCACCGCCAGGAGCCTGACCACAGATTTATCAAAAAGCAATCACTGACAGCTTCACAACCTCACAATGCACAAGAGAGGAGAGAAGGCTATCTAACCACCATGCCCAGTCTGCATTTAACAATGGGCACACTGGGCCTGTGTCTGGGACAGCAAAAACCTGAAGGGCAGCACGCCAGATGAAGATACGCTGCAATCCAGCTGCTCTCAATCTGACTCAGAAAACAACATCTGGTCTGTGCCCCAGCTCCTCCCTAGCAGTGTTCATGGAACAGACAGAGCAGATTACAGTGCCTCCCTCCTCCCTAATCCAATCCCTCCCCCGTCTGACATTCAGGGACAGGAGGGGAAGGGAGAGCCTGGAACAGACAGAGCAGATTAAATAGTGTCCCTGCTCCCTAATCCAATCCCTCCCCCGTCTGACATTCAGGGACAGGAGGGGAAGGGAGAGCCTGGAACAGACAGAGCAGATTACACTGCCTCCCTGCTCCCTAATCCAATCCCTCCCCCGTCTGACATTCAGGGACAGGAGGGGAAGGGAGAGCCTGGAACAGACAGAGCAGATTACACTGCCTCCCTGCTCCCTAATCCAATCCCTCCCCCGTCTGACATTCAGGGACAGGAGGGGAAGGGAGAGCCTGGAACAGACAGAGCAGATTACACTGCCTCCCTGCTCCCTAATCCAGTCCCTCCCCCGTCTGACATTCAGGGACAGGAGGGGAAGGGAGAGCCTGGAACAGACAGAGCAGATTACACTGCCTCCCTGCTCCCTAATCCAGTCCCTCCCCCGTCTGACATTCAGGGACAGGAGGGGAAGGGAGAGCCTGGAACAGACAGAGCAGATTACACTGCCTCCCTGCTCCCTAATCCAGTCCCTCCCCCGTCTGACATTCAGGGACAGGAGGGGAAGGGAGAGCCTGGAACAGACAGAGCAGATTACACTGCCTCCCTGCTCCCTAATCCAGTCCCTCCCCCGTCTGACATTCAGGGACAGGAGGGGAAGGGAGAGCCTGGAACAGACAGAGCAGATTACACTGCCTCCCTGCTCCCTAATGCAGTCCCTCCCCCGTCTGACATTCAGGGACAGGAGGGGAAGGGAGAGCCTGGAACAGACAGAGCAGATTACACTGCCTCCCTGCTCCCTAATCCAGTCCCTCCCCCGTCTGACATTCAGGGACAGGAGGGGAAGGGAGGGGAAGGGAGAGCCTGGAACAGACAGAGCAGATTACACTGCCTCCCTGCTCCCTAATGCAGTCCCTGCCCCGTCTGACATTCAGGGATAGGAGGGGAAGGGAGAGCATGGAACAGACAGAGCAGATTACACTGCCTCCCTGCTCCCTAATCCAGTCCCTCCCCCGTCTGACATTCAGGGACAGGACGAGAAGGGAGAGCCTGGAACAGACAGAGCAGATTACACTGCCTCCCTGCTCCCTAATCCAGTCCCTCCCCCGTCTGACATTCAGGGACAGGAGGGGAAGGGACAGCCTGGAACAGACAAAGCAGATTACACTGCCTCCCTGCTCCCTAATCCAATCCCTCCCCCATCTGACATTCAGGGACAGGAGGGGAAGGGAGAGCCTGGAACAGACAGAGCAGATTACACTGCCTCCCTGCTCCCTAATCCAATCCCTCCCCCGTCTGACATTCAGAGACAGGAAGGGAAGGGAGAGCCTGGAACAGACAGAGCAGATTACACTGCCTCCCTGCTCCCTAATCCAGTCCCTCCCCCGTCTGACATTCAGGGATAGGAGGGGAAGGGACAGCCTGGAACAGACAAAGCAGAGTACACTGCCTCCCTGCTCCCTAATCCAATCCCTCCCCCATCTGACATTCAGGGACAGGAGGGGAAGGGAGAGCCTGGAACAGACAGAGCAGATTACACTGCCTCCCTGCTCCCTAAACCAATCCCTCCCCCGTCTGACATTCAGAGACAGGAGGGGAAGGGAGAGCCTGGAACAGACAGAGCAGATTACACTGCCTCCCTGCTCCCTAATCCAATCCCTCCCCCGTCTGACATTCAGGGACAGGAGGGGAAGGGAGAGCCTGGAACAGACAGAGCAGATTACACTGCCTCCCTGCTCCCTAATCCAATCCCTCCCCCGACTGACATTCAGGGACAGGAGGGGAAGGGAGAGCCTGGAACAGACAGAGCAGATTACACTGCCTCCCTGCTCCCTAATCCCATCCCTCCCCCGTCTGACATTCAGGGACAGGAGGGGAAGGGAGAGCATGGAACAGACAGAGCAGATTACACTGCCTCCCTGCTCCCTAATCCCATCCCTCCCCCGTCTGACATTCAGGGACAGGAAGGGAAGGGAGAGCCTGGAACAGACAGAGCAGATTACACTGCCTCCCTGCTCCCTAATCCAGTCCCTCCCCCGTCTGACATTCAGGGACAGGAGGGGAAGGGAGAGCCTGGAACAGACAGAGCAGATTACACTGCCTCCCTGCTCCCTAATCCAGTCCCTCCCCCGTCTGACATTCAGGGACAGGAGGGGAAGGGAGAGCCTGGAACAGACAGAGCAGATTACACTGCCTCCCTCCTCCCTAATCCAATCCCTCCCCCGTCTGACATTCAGGGACAGGAGGGGAAGGGAGAGCATGGAACAGACAGAGCAGATTACACTGCCTCCCTGCTCCCTAATCCAATCCCTCCCCTGTCTGACATTCAGGGACAGGAGGGGAAGGGAGAGCCTGGAACAGACAGAGCAGATTACACTGCCTCCCTGCTCCCTAATCCAATCCCTCCCCCGTCTGACATTCAGGGACAGGAGGGGAAGGGAGAGCCTGGAACAGACAGAGCAGATTACACTGCCTCCCTGCTCCCTAATCCAATCCCTCCCCCGTCTGACATTCAGGGACAGGAGGGGAAGGGAGAGCCTGGAACAGACAGAGCAGATTACACTGCCTCCCTGCTCCCTAATCCAGTCCCTCCCCCGTCTGACATTCAGGGACAGGAGGGGAAGGGAGAGCCTGGAACAGACAGAGCAGATTACACTGCTTCCCTCCTCCCTAATCCAATCCCTCCCCCGTCTGACATTCAGGGACAGGAGGGGAAGGGAGAGCCTGGAACAGACAGAGCAGATTACACTGCCTCCCTGCTCCCTAATCCAGTCCCTCCCCCGTCTGACATTCAGGGACAGGAGGGGAAGGGAGAGCCTGGAACAGACAGAGCAGATTACACTGCCTCCCTGCTCCCTAATCCAATCCCTCCCCCGTCTGACATTCAGGGACAGGAGGGGAAGGGAGAGCCTGGAACAGACAGAGCAGATTACACTGCCTCCCTGCTCCCTAATCCAATCCCTCCCCCGTCTGACATTCAGAGACAGGAGGGGAAGGGAGAGCCTGGAACAGACAGAGGAAAGGGGGAACTTTTTAGGAGGGGCTGAGAGAAAAAGATAACAGATGGATAAGGAGCTGGGGGATGGGTGGGACTGATTTATTTATTTATTTGTTTTTGTATACTGACATTCGTTCGAGATATCACATCGGTTCACATGTAACTGAAGAAAAATAAGACACTGGTTGCTTATTTTACATTGTAACACATATAAGAATTTAGGAAGGTTAACTTACATAATAACTTCGCGATGATAACATTTAACAAGTAATTTGAAGATAAATAGACACAAAAATAAAATGAAACACATGTAACTACTTACAGGGGAGGCAGGAGAGTCTGTGCAGGAGACAGAAGGTCCTGGCGTAGGTTATGTCTGTGTGTGTGCATGCCAGATAGCAAGAGAGGTTCGGGAGGCGAGGAGAGGGGATACAACGGGAGGAGGGGGATAGAGAGGAGAGGGGATACAACGGGAGGAGGAGGTTAGAGAGGGGAGGGATACAAGCGGGAGGAGGAGGTTAGAGAGAGTGGAGGGATACAAGCGGGAGGAGGAGGTTAGAGAGGGGAGGGGATACAAGCGGGAGGAGGAGGTTAGAGAGGGGAGGGATACAAGCGGGAGGAGGAGGTTAGAGAGGGGAGGGGATACAAGCGGGAGGAGGAGGTTAGAGAGGGGAGGGGATACAAGTGGGAGGAGAAGGTTAGAGAGAGGGGAGGGATACAAGCGGGAGGAGGAGGTTAGAGAGAGGGGAGGGGATACAAGCGGGAGGAGGAGGTTAGAGAGAGGGGAGGGATACAAGCGGGAGGAGGAGGTTAGAGAGTGGAGGGGATACAAGCGGGAGGAGGAGGTTAGAGAGGAGAGGGATACAAGCGGGAGGAGGAGGTTAGAGAGGGGAGGGGATACAAGCGGGAGGAGGAGGTCAGAGAGGGGAGGGATACAAGCGGGAGGAGGAGGTTAGAAAGGGGAGGGGATACAAGCGGGAGGAGGAGGTTAGAGAGGGGAGGGGATACAAGCGGGAGGAGGAGGTTAGAGAGAGGGGAGGGATACAAGTGGGAGGAGGAGGTTAGAGAGGGGGAGGATGATGTTAGAGAGTGGGGAGGGATACAAGCGGGAGGAGGAGGTTAGAGAGGGGAGGGATACAAGTGGGAGGAGGAGGTTAGAGAGGAGAGGGGAGGGGACACAAGCGGGAGGAGGAGGTTAGAGAGGAGAGGGGATACAAGCGGGAGGAGGAGGTTGGGGGGGAGGGGTACAAGCGGGAGGAGGAGGTTAGAGAGGGGAGGGATACAAGCGGGAGGAGGAGGTCAGAGAGGGGAGGGTTACAAGTGGGAGGAGGAGGTTAGAGAGGGGGAGGATGATGTTAGAGAGTGGGGAGGGATACAAGCGGGAGGAGGAGGTTAGAGAGGGGAGGGATACAAGTGGGAGGAGGAGGTTAGAGAGGAGAGGGGAGGGGACACAAGCGGGAGGAGGAGGTTAGAGAGGAGAGGGGATACAAGCGGGAGGAGGAGGTTGGGGGGGGAGGGGTACAAGCGGGAGGAGGAGGTTAGTGAGGGGAGGGATACAAGTGGGAGGAGGAGGTTAGAGAGGGGGAGGAGGAGGTTAGAGAGGGAGAGGATACAAGCGGGAGGAGGAGGTTAGAGAGGGGGAGGAGGAGGTTAGAGAGGGAGAGGATACAAGCGGGAGGAGGAGGTTAGAGAGGGGGAGGATGATGTTAGAGAGTGGGGTGGGATACAAGCGGGAGGAGGAGGTTAGAGAGGGGAGGGGATACAAGCGGGAGGAGGAGGTTAGAGAGGGGGAGGAGGAGGTTAGAGAGTGGGGTGGGGATACAAGCGGGAGGAGGAGGTTAGAGAGGGGGAGGAGGGGGATAGAGAGTGGGGTGGGGATACAAGCGGGAGGAGGTTAGAGAGGGGGAGGATGATGTTAGAGAGTGGGGTGGGGTACAAGCGGGAGGAGGAAGTTAGAGAGGGGGAGGAGGAGGTTAGAGAGGGGAGGGATACAAGCGGGAGGAGGAGGTTAGAGAGGGGGAGGATGATGTTAGAGAGTGGGGGTGGGGTACAAGCGGGAGGAGGAGGTTAGAGAGGGGGAGGAGGAGGTTAGAGAGGGGAGGGATACAAGCGGGAGGAGGAGGAGGTTAGAGAGTGGGGTGGGGTACAAGCAGGAGGAGGAGGTTAGAGAGGGGGAGGATGATGTTAGAGAGTGGGGTGGGGTACAAGCGGGAGGAGGAGGTTAGAGAGGGGGAGGAGGAGGTTAGAGAGGGGAGGGGATACAAGCGGGAGGAGGAGGTTAGAGAGTGGGGTGGGGTACAAGCAGGAGGAGGAGGTTAGAGAGGGGGAGGATGATGTTAGAGAGTGGGGTGGGGATACAAGTGGGAGGAGGAGGTTAGAGAGGGGGAGGAGGGGGATAGAGAGTGGGGTGGGGTACAAGCGGGAGGAGGAGGTTAGAGAGGGGAGGGATACAAGCGGGAGGAGGAGGTTAGAGAGGGGAGGGGATACAAGCGGGAGGAGGAGGTTAGAGAGGGGAGGGGATACAAGCGGGAGGAGAAGGTTAGAGAGAGGGGAGGGATACAAGCGGGAGGAGGAGGTTAGAGAGAGGGGAGGGGATACAAGCGGGAGGAGGAGGTTAGAGAGGGGACGGGATACAAGCGGGAGGAGGAGGTTAGAGAGGAGAGGGATACAAGCGGGAGGAGGAGTTTAGAGAGAGGGGAGGGATACAAGCGGGAGGAGAAGGTTAGAGAGTGGAGGGGATACAAGCGGGAGGAGGAGGTTAGAGAGGAGAGGGATACAAGCGGGAGGAGGAGGTTAGAGAGGGGAGGGGATACAAGCGGGAGGAGGAGGTCAGAGAGGGGAGGGATACAAGCGGGAGGAGGAGGTTAGAAAGGGGAGGGGATACAAGCGGGAGGAGGAGGTTAGAGAGGGGAGGGGATACAAGCGGGAGGAGGAGGTTAGAGAGAGGGGAGGGATACAAGTGGGAGGAGTAGGTTAGAGAGGGGGAGGATGATGTTAGAGAGTGGGGAGGGATACAAGCGGGAGGAGGAGGTTAGAGAGAGGGGAGGGGATACAAGCGGGAGGAAGAGGTTAGAGAGGGGACGGGATACAAGCGGGAGGAGGAGGTTAGAGACGAGAGGGGAGGGGACACAAGCGGGAGGAGGAGGTTAGAGAGGAGAGGGGATACAAGCGGGAGGAGGAGGTTGGGGGGGAGGGGTACAAGCGGGAGGAGGAGGTTAGAGAGGGGAGGGATACAAGTGGGAGGAGGAGGTTAGAGAGGGGGAGGAGGAGGTTAGAGAGGGAGAGGATACAAGCGGGAGGAGGAGGTTAGAGAGGGGGAGGATGATGTTAGAGAGTGGGGAGGGATACAAGCGGGAGGAGGAGGTTAGAGAGGGAAGGGGATACAAGCGGGAGGAGGAGGTTAGAGAGGGGGAGGAGGAGGTTAGAGAGTGGGGTGGGGATACAAGCGGGAGGAGGAGGTTAGAGAGGGGGAGGAGGGGGATAGAGAGTGGGGTGGAGATACAAGCGGGAGGAGGAGGTTAGAGAGGGGGAGGAGGAGGTTAGAGAGGGGAGGGATACAAGCGGGAGGAGGAGGTTAGAGAGGGGGAGGATGATGTTAGAGAGTGGGGTGGGGTACAAGCGGGAGGAGGAGGTTAGAGAGGGGGAGGAGGAGGTTAGAGAGGGGAGGGATACAAGCGGGAGGAGGAGGAGGTTAGAGAGTGGGGTGGGGTACAAGCAGGAGGAGGAGGTTAGAGAGGGGTGGATGATGTTAGAGAGTGGGGTGGGGTACAAGCGGGAGGAGGAGGTTAGAGAGGGGGAGGAGGAGGTTAGAGAGGGGAGGGGATACAAGCGGGAGGAGGAGGTTAGAGAGTGGGGTGGGGTACAAGCAGGAGGAGGAGGTTAGAGAGGGGGAGGATGATGTTAGAGAGTGGGGTGGGGATACAAGTGGGAGGAGGAGGTTAGAGAGGGGGAGGAGGGGGATAGAGAGTGGGGTGGGGTACAGCGGGAGGAGGAGGTTAGAGAGGGGGAGGATGATGTTAGAGAGTGGGGTGGGGTACAAGCGGGAGGAGGAGGTTAGAGAGGGGGAGGATGATGTTAGAGAGGGGGTGGGGTACAAGCGGGAGGAGGAGGTTAGAGAGTGGGGTGGGGTACAAGCAGGAGGAGGAGGTTAGAGAGGGGGAGGATGATGTTAGAGAGTGGGGTGGGGTACAAGCGGGAGGAGGAGGTTAGAGAGGGGGAGGATGATGTTAGAGAGGGGGTGGGGTACAAGCGGGAGGAGGAGGTTAGAGAGGGGGAGGATGATGTTAGAGAGTGGGGTGGGGATACAAGTGGGAGGAGGAGGTTAGAGAGGGGGAGGATGATGTTAGAGAGTGGGGTGGGGATACAAGCGGGAGGAGGAGGTTGGGGGGGGGAGGGATACAAGCGGGAGGAGGAGGTTAGAGAGGGAGAAGATGATGTTAGAGAGTGGGGTGGGGTACAAGCGGGAGGAGGAGGTTGGGGGGGGGAGGTTGATGTTAGAGAGTGGGGAGGGGATACAACGGGAGGAGGAGGTTAGAGAGTGGGGTGGGGATACAAGCGGGAGGAGGAGGTTAGAGAGGGGGAGGATGATGTTAGAGAGTGGGGTGGGGATACAAGCGGGAGGAGGAGGTTAGAGAGGGGGAGGATGATGTTAGAGAGTGGGGTGGGGAGGGATACAAGCAGGAGGAGGAGTGGAGCATGGTAGGGACATCTCCCTCTTTCTCCATAGGAATTAGGATTCCCCCTCCCTTTATCTCACATTATCCCTCAGGTCCTGGAGCCTCCCTCTTCCTACTTCCCCCTTCTCTCCAGACCCTCCCTTTTATTCTTTCCTCAATCCCACAGCCTCTCTTCCTCCCTATCGCAGATTCCTGATCATCCCCCTCTTCCCTGGTCTTTTCTCTCTCTCCCCTGCCCTATCCCCAAGTCCTTTCCCCCCTCTTCCCTCCTACCCGTCCCTGAGATCTCCTCCCTGTGCTGATACTTCAAATCCATTTTCATAACTGAGGAACAGAGGTTACACAGACACCAGCAAGGCTGGAAATTGCTTTACGTTTCTCACACAATGTAAAAGATGGAAATGTGCCTGAGCTGTGGCGGGAAACTGTGGGGTTGTACCTATGACCTTCACGCTCTGCTGTTTCACCTTATGGGAGTGAAGTGAGGGATGACAGCGGCAACAGTGAGAAAATCGTAAATCCATCACTGAGTGTGTCACACACCTGCTCATCTGTGCCACAGAAAAGTCACTACAGGTCCAGAACCGCACCGGGACTCTACTCTCTGCACCTCCCAGCAGCAAGAAACAGCAGCCCTAGCCCTGAAACATGCAAAGCACATCTAGAACCATGCATGTGCGTCCATCCTCAGGCCGAGTGAGAGGGGAAGAACGTGCACCAAGCTCCTGATGCAGCTCCCTCTGACTGCAGGCATTGTCGTCAGCTGCCACACTGCACCTCCCAGCAGCAAGAAACAGCAGCCCTAGCCCTGAAACATGCAAAGCACATCTGGAACCATGCATGTGCGTCCATCCTCAGGCCGAGTGAGAGGGGGAGAACGTGCACCAAGCTCCTGCTGCAGCTCCCTCTGACTGCAGGCATTGTCGTCAGCTGCCACACTGCACCTCCCAGCAGCAAGAAACAGCAGCCCTAGCCCTGAAACATGCAAAGCACATCTAGAACCATGCATGTGCGTCCATCCTCAGGCCGAGTGAGAGGGGGAGAACATGCACCAAGCTCCTGATGCAGCTCCCTCTGACCACAGGCATTGTCGTCAGCTGCCACACTGCACCTCCCAGCAGCAAGAAACAGCAGCCCTAGCCCTGAAACATGCAAAGCACATCTGGAACCATGCATGTGCGTCCATCCTCTGTCTTATCCTCAGGCCGAGTTAGAGGGGGAGAACGTGCACCAAGCTCCTGATGCAGCTCCCTCTGACCACAGGCATTGTCGTCAGCTGCCACACAGCACCTCCCAGCAGCAAGAAACAGCAGCCCTAGCCCTGAAACATGCAAAGCACATTTGGAACCATGCATGTGCGTCCATCCTCAGGCCGAGTGAGAGGGGAAGAACGTGCACCAAGCTCCTGATGCAGCTCCCTCTGACCACAGGCATTGTCGTCAGCTGCCACACAGCACCTCCCAGCAGCAAGAAACAGCAGCCCTAGCCCTGAAACATGCAAAGCACATCTGGAACCATGCATGTGCGTCCATCCTCAGGCCGAGTGAGAGGGGAAGAACGTGCACCAAGCTCCTGATGCAGCTCCCTCTGACCGCAGGCCACACTGCAGTGACTTCTGCCCTTGTACGTAAAGGGAGATCCGCTTGCAGTGAGGAACTGGACGGACAGCAGAGAGGAAGGAGGAATCCAGATGTTGTAAGGAGCTGAGGATAAGAAAGGAGCAGTAGTTCACAGGGAGCAAAAAATGGAAGGATCAGGAGCTTCAGCAAGGTAAGAAGCTGAGGCAGGTGGGTGATGAGTCCAGGATAAAGGCAGCAGAAAGTGGAAAGAGTAAAACAGAGAGAGAAAGGAAGGAACCCAGAAGTCAGACCCCTCTCTTCACAACATCAGGACCAAAATGTGGCTGAAGCCCCTGGAAGTCTTACTAAAAAAACAATAAATGCAACTTATTCAACCAAACGGTCCATCCAGTCTGCTGGTCTTCTTCTGTTGTCATTTCTATGTTTCTATAACTTGCATTTCATTCTCCAGCAGCAGAGGAGGCAGGAAGAATATGGGGTAAAATTCAGAGGTACACACGAGCACACACACACACACACGGGCGCGCGCACACACACACACACACACCCGCGCACACACACCCGCGCGCACGCACACGCGCAGACACACACACACGCGCAGACACACACACACACACAGGGCTTTTTTTCTGCTAGCACCAAGTCTCTGCACATTTTCTCCACTGCATCAGGTCCTGGGAAATGACAGCAGAAGAGGGCAGGGATTAGACAGGAGGGTAGCTCTTCTTTGCTCTGTCCCCTCCAGGCTCCCTCACACACTAGAAATTTCATCTCCATGCCAGTATCGTGCATACAGCTCCCCCACACACCAGGAGTTCCTCCCCATTCCAGTATCACACAAGCTACTCCCTTGCATACCAAGAATTCATCTCCATTCCAGTATCACACACGCTGCTCCCCCGCACACCAGGAATTCAACTCCATCACAGTATCATGCACACAGATCCCTTACACACCAGGAATTCATCTCCATTCCAGTATCACACATGCTGCTCCCTTGCACTCTAGGAATTCAACTTCATCACAGTATCATGCACACAGCTCCCTTACACACCAGGAATTCATCTCCATTCCAGTATCACACGCTGCTCCCTTCCACACAAAGAATTCATCTCCATTCCTGTATCATGCATACAGCTCCCCCGCACACCAGGAGTTCCTCTCCATTCCAGTATCACACACGCTGCTCCCTTGCACACCAAGAATTCATCTCCATTCCAGTATCACACACGCTGCTCCCTTGCACACCAAGCATTCATCTCCATTCCAGTATCACACACGCTGCTCCCCTGCACACCAAGAATTCATCTCCATTCCAGTATCGTGTATACAGCTCCCCTGCACACCAAGAATTCACCTCCATTCCAGCATCACACACACTGCTCCCTTGCACACCAAGAATTCATCTCCATTCCAGTATCATGCATACAGCTCCCCCGCACACCAGGAGTTCCTCTCCATTCCAGTACCACACACGCTGCATCCTTGCACACCAAGAATTCATCTCCATTCCAGTATCACACACGCTGCTCCCTTGCACACAAAGAATTCATCTCCATTCCAGTATCGTGCATACAGCTCCCCCGCACACCAGGAGTTCCTCTCCATTCCAGTATCACACACGCTGCTCCCTTGCATACCAAGAATTCATCTCCATTCCAGTATCACACACGCTGCTCCCTTGCACACCAAGAATTCATCTCCATTCCAGTATCACACACGCTGCTCCCTTGCACACCAAGAATTCATCTCCATTCCAGTATCACACACGCTGCTCCCTTGCACACAAAGAATTCATCTCCATTCCAGTATCGTGCATACAGCTCCCCCGCACACCAGGAGTTCCTCTCCATTCCAGCATCACACACGCTGCTCCCTTGCACACCAAGCATTCATCTCCATTCCAGTATCACACACACACTGCTCACTTGCACACCAAGAATTCATCTCCATTCCAGTATCACACACGCTGCTCCCTTGCACACAAAGAATTCATCTCCATTCCAGTATCGTGCATACAGCTCCCCCGCACACCAGGAGTTCCTCTCCATTCCAGTATCACACACGCTGCTCCCTTGCATACCAAGAATTCATCTCCATTCCAGTATCACACACGCTGCTCCCTTGCACACCAAGAATTCATCTCCATTCCAGTATCACACACGCTGCTCCCTTGCACACCAAGAATTCATCTCCATTCCAGTATCACACACGCTGCTCCCTTGCACACAAAGAATTCATCTCCATTCCAGTATCGTGCATACAGCTCCCACGCACACCAGGAGTTCCTCTCCATTCCAGCATCACACACGCTGCTCCCTTGCACACCAAGCATTCATCTCCATTCCAGTATCACACACACACTGCTCACTTGCACACCAAGAATTCATCTCCATTCCAGTATCATGCATACAGCTCCCCCAAACACCAAGAATTCATCTCCATTCCAGTATCACACACACTGCTCCCTTGCACACCAAGAATTCATCTCCATTCCAGTATCATGCATACAGGTCCCCCGCACACCAAGAATTCATCTCCATTCCAGTATCACACACGCTGCTCCCTTGCACACAAAGAATTCATCTCCATTCCAGTATCGTGCATACAGCTCCCCCGCACACCAGGAGTTCCTCTCCATTCCAGCATCAAACACGCTGCTTCGTTGCACACCAAGAATTCATCTCCATTCCAGTATCGTGCATACAGCTCCCCCGCACACCAGGAGCTCCTCTCCATTCCAGTACCACACATGCTGCTTCCTTGCACACCAAGAATTCATCTCCATTCCAGTATCACACACGCTGCTCCCTTGCACACAAAGAATTCATCTCCATTCCAGTATCGTGCATACAGCTCCCCCGCACACCAGGAGTTCCTCTCCATTCCAGTATCACACACGCTGCTCCCTTGCACACCAAGAATTCATCTCCATTCCAGTATCACACACGCTGCTCCCTTGCACACAAAGAATTCATCTCCATTCCAGTATCGTGCATACAGCTCCCCCGCACACCAGGAGTTCCTCTCCATTCCAGTATCACACACGCTGCTCCCTTGCACACCAAGAATTCATCTCCATTCCAGTATCACACACGCTGCTCCCTTGCACACCAAGAATTCATCTCCATTCCAGTATCACACACGCTGCTCCCTTGCACACAAAGAATTCATCTCCATTCCAGTATCGTGCATACAGCTCCCCCGCACACCAGGAGTTCCTCTCCATTCCAGCATCACACACGCTGCTCCCTTGCACACCAAGCATTCATCTCCATTCCAGTATCACACACACACTGCTCACTTGCACACCAAGAATTCATCTCCATTCCAGTATCAATCATACAGCTCCCCCAAACACCAAGAATTCATCTCCATTCCAGTATCACACACACTGCTCCCTTGCACACCAAGAATTCATCTCCATTCCAGTATCATGCATACAGGTCCCCCGCACACCAAGAATTCATCTCCATTCCAGTATCACACACGCTGCTCCTTTGCACACAAAGAATTCATCTCCATTCCAGTATCGTGCATACAGCTCCCCCACACACCAAAAATCCATCTCCATTCCAGTATCACACACGCTGCTCCCTTGCACACCAAGAATTCATCCCCATTCCAGTATCACACACGCTGCTCCCTTGCACACCAAGAATTCATCTCCATTCCAGTATCATGCATACAGCTCCCCCGCACACCAGGAGCTCCTCTCCATTCCAGCATCACACACGCTGCTCCCTTGCACACCAAGAATTCATCTCCATTCCAGTATCGTGCAATCAGCTCCCCTGCACACCAGGAGCTCCTCTCCATTCCAGCATCACACACGCTGCTTCCTTGCACTCCAGGAATTCATCTCCATTCCAGTATCATGCATACAGCTCCCCTGCACACCAGGAGCTCCTCTCCATTCTAGTATCACACAAGCTGCTCCCTTGCACACCAAGAATTCATCTCCATTCCAGTATCATGCATACAGCTACCCCGCACACCAGGAGCTCCTCTCCATTCCAGCATCATACACGCTGCTTCCTTGCACACCAAGAATTCATCTCTATTCCAGTATCACACACGCTGCTCCCTTGCACACCAAGAATTCATCTCCATTCCAGTATCGTGCATACAGCTCCCCCGCACACCAGGAATTCATCTCCATTCCAGCATCACACACGCTGCTCCCTTGCACACCAACAATTCATCTCCATTCCAGTATCATGCATACAGCTCCCCCGCACCCCAGGAATTCATCTCCATTCCAGCATCACACACGCTGCTCCCTTGCACACGAAGAATTCATCTCCATTCCAGTATCGTGCATACAGCTCCCACACACACCAGGAGCTCCTCTCCATTCCAGCATCACACACGCTGCTTCCTTGCACACCAAGAATTCATCTCCATTCCAGCATCACACACACTGCTTCCTTGCACACCAGGAATTCATCTCCATTCCAGTATCACACACACTGCTCCCTTGTATACCAAGAATTCATCTCCATTCCAGTATCAC
Source organism: Rhinatrema bivittatum (assembly GCF_901001135.1). Lineage (NCBI taxonomy): Eukaryota > Metazoa > Chordata > Amphibia > Gymnophiona > Rhinatrematidae > Rhinatrema > Rhinatrema bivittatum. Next base: position 2,780,012 of record NC_042616.1, read on the forward strand.
ACACGCTGCTCCCTTGCACACAAGGAATTCATCTCCATTCCAGTATCACACACACTGCTTCCTTGCACTCTAGGAATTCATCTTCATTACTGTATCACACACGCTGCTTCCTTGCACTCCAGGAATTCATCTCCATTCCAACACTCTGCACGCTACTCCCTTACACACCAGGAATTCATCTCCATTCCAACACTGTGCACGCTGCTCCCTTACACACCAGGGATTCATCTCCATTCCAACACTGTGCACGCTGCTCCCTTACACACCAGGAATTCATCTCCATTCCAGTATCACACACACTGCTTCCTTGCACTCTAGGAATTCATCTTCATTACAGTATCACACACACTGCTTCCTTGCACTATAGGAATTCATCTTCATTACTGTATCACACACACTGCTTCCTTGCACTCTAGGAATTCATCTTCATTACTGTATCACACACGCTGCTTCCTTGCACTCCAGGAATTCATCTCCATTCCAACACTCTGCACGCTACTCCCTTACACACCAGGAATTCATCTCCATTCCAACACTGTGCACGCTGCTCCCTTACACACCAGGGATTCATCTCCATTCCAACACTGTGCACGCTGCTCCCTAACACACCAGGAATTCATCTCCATTCCAGTATCACACACACTGCTTCCTTGCACTCTAGGAATTCATCTTCATTACAGTATCACACACGCTGCTTCCTTGCACTCTAGGAATTCATCTTCATTATAGTATCATGCACACAGCTCCCTTACACACTAGGAGCTCCTCTCCATTCCAGCATCACACACGCTGCTCCCTTGCACACCAAGAATTCATCTCCATTCCAGTATCATGCACACAGCTCCCCTGCACACCAGGAGCTCCTCTCCATTCCAGCATCACACACGCTGCTCCTTGCACACCAAGAATTCATCTCCATTCCAGTATCACACAAGCTGCTCCCCTGCACACCAGGAGCTCCTCTCCATTCCAGCATCATACACGCTGCTTCCTTGCACACCAGGAATTCATCTCCATTCCAGTATCACACACACTGCTTCCTTGCACTCTAGGAATTCATCTTCATTACAGTATCACACACGCTGCTTCCTTGCACTCTAGGAATTCATCTTCATTACAGTATCACACATGCTGCTTCCTTGCACTCTAGGAATTCATCTCCATTCCAGTATCGTGCATACAGCTCTCCTGCACACCAGGTGCTCCTCTCCATTCCAGCATCACACACGCTGCTTCCTTGCACACCAAGAATTCATCTCCATTGCAGTATCACACACGCTGCTCCCTTGCACACAAAGAATTCATCTCCATTCCAGTATCATGCATACAGCTCCCCCGCTCACCAGGAGTTCCTCTCCATTCCAGCATCACACACGCTGCTTCCTTGCACACCAAGAATTCATCTCCATTCCAGTATCACACACGCTGCTCCCTTGCACACCAAGAATTCATCTCCATTCCAGTATCACACACGCTGCTCCCTTGCACACCAAGAATTCATCTCCATTCCAGTATCACACACGCTGTTTCCTTGCACACCAAGAATTCATCTCCATTCCAGTATCACACACGCTGCTTCCTTGCACACCAAGAATTCATCTCCATTCCAGGATCATGCATACAGCTCCCCCGCTCACCAGGAGTTCCTCTCCATTCCAGCATCACACACGCTGCATCCTTGCACTCTAGGAATTCATCTTCATTACAGTATCATGCACACAGCTCCCCTACACACCAGGAATTCATCTCCATTCCAACATTGTGCACGCTACTACTCCCTTACACACCAGGAATTCATTTTCATTTCAGAATTACACACATTCCCTCGCTTGCATACTAGAAATTCATCTTCATCACAGTTACATGCATATAGCTCTCTCACATACCAGAAATTCATCTCCATTCCAACACTGTGCACGCTGCTCCCTTATACACCAGGAATTCATCTCCATTCCAACACTGTACACGCTGCTCCCTTACACATTAGGAATTCATTTTCATTCCAACATTAGGCACGCTGCTCCTTACACACCAGGGATTCATCTCCATTCCAACACTGTACACACTGTTCCCTTTTACACCAGAAATTCATCTCCATTCCAACACTGCACATGCTGCTCCCTTACACACCAGGGACTCATCTCCATTCCAACACTGTACACACAGCTCCCTTACACATTAGGGATTCATCTCCATTCCAACACTGTACATACAGCTCCCTTACACACCAGGAATTCATCTCCATTCCAGCATCACACACGCTACTCCCTTACACACCAAGAATTCATCTCCATTCCAAAACTGTGCATTCTGCTCCCTTACACACCAAGAATTCATTTTCATTCCAACACTGTGCATTCTGCTCCCTTACACACCAGGAATTCATCTTCACTCCAACAATGTGCATGCTGCTCCCTTACACACCAGGAATTCATCTCCATTCCAATACTGTGCACGCTGCTCCCTTACACACCAGGAATCCATCTCCATTCCAACACTGTGCACGCAACTCCCTTACACACCAGAAATTCATCTCCATTCCAACATTGTGCACGCAGCTCCCTTACACAGTAGGAATTAATCTCCATTCCAACACTGTGCACGCATCTCCCTTACACACCAGGGATTTATTTCCATTCCAACACTGTGCACGCTGCTCCCTTACACACCAGGAATTCATCTCCATTCCAACACTGTGAACGCTGCTCCCTTACACACCAGAAATTCATCTCCATTCCAACACTGTACACGCTGCTCCCTTACACACCAGAAATTCATCTCCATTCCAACACTGTGCATTCTGCTCCTTACACACCAGGAATTCATCTCCATTCCAACACTGTGAACGCTGCTCCCTTACACACCAGAAATTCATCTCCATTCCAACACTGTACACGCTGCTCCCTTACACACCAGAAATTCATCTCCATTCCAACACTGTGCACGCTGCTCCCTTACACACCAGGGATTCATCTCCATTCCAACACTGTACACACAGCTCCCTTACACACCAGGAATTCATCTCCGTTCCAACACTGTACATACAGCTCCCTTACACACCAGGAATTCATCTCCATTCCAGCTTCACACACGCTACTCCCTTACACACCAAGAATTCACCTCCATTCCAAAACTGTGCATTCTGCTCCCTTACACACCAGGAATTCATCTTCATTCCAACACTGTGCACGCTGCTCCCTTACACACCAGGAATCCATCTCCATTCCAACACTGTGCATGCAACTCCCTTACACACCAGGAATTCATTTTCATTCAAACACTGTACACGCTGCTCCCTTACACACCAGAAATTCATCTCCATTCCAACACTGTACACGCTGCTCCCTTACACACCAGGGATTCATCTCCATTCCAAAACTGTACACGCTGCTCCCTTACACACCAGGGATTCATCTCCATTCCAACACTGTACCCGCTGCTCCCTTACACACCAGGGATTCATCTCCATTCCAACACTGTACACGCTGCTCCCTTACACACCAGGGATTCATCTCCATTCCAACACTGTGCACGCTGCTCCCTTACATACGAAGGATTCATCTCCATTCCAACACTGTACACGCTGCTCCCTTAAACACCAGGGATTCATCTCCATTCCAACACTGTGCACGCAGCTCCCTTACACACCAGGAATTCATCTGCATTCCAACACTGTGCACGTTGCTCCCTTACATACGAAGGATTCATCTCCATTCCAACACTGTACACGCTGCTCCCTTACACACCAGGGATTCATCTCCATTCCAACACTGTACACGCTGCTCCCTTACACACCAGGAATTCATTTTCATTCAAACACTGTACACGCTGCTCCCTTACACACCAGGAATTCATTTTCATTCAAACACTGTACACGCTGCTCCCTTACACACCAGGAATTCATTTTCATTCCAACACTGTACACGCTGCTCCCTTTCACACCAGGGATTCATCTCCATTCCAACACTGTGCAGGCTGCTCCCTTACACACCAGGAATTCATCTCCATTCCAACACTGTACACGCTGCTCCCTTACACACCAGGCATTCATTTTCATTCCAACACTGTACACTCTGCTCCCTTACACACCAGGGATTCATGTCCATTCCAACACTGTACACGCTGCTCCCTTACACACCAGGAATTCATTTTCATTCCAACACTGTACACGCTGCTCCCTTACACACCAGGAATTCATCTCCATTCCAACACTGTACACGCTGCTCCCTTACACACCAGGCATTCATTTTCATTCCAACACTGTACACTCTGCTCCCTTACACACCAGGGATTCATGTCCATTCCAACACTGTACACGCTGCTCCCTTACACACCAGGAATTCATTTTCATTCCAACACTGTGCACGCTGCTCCCTTACACACCAGGAATTCATCTCCATTCCAACACTGTGCACGCTGCTCCCTTACATACGAAGGATTCATCTCCATTCCAACACTGTACACGCTGCTCCCTTACACACCAGGAATTCATCTCCATTCCAACACTGTGCACGCTGCTCCCTTACATATGAAGGATTCATCTCCATTCCAACACTGTGCATGCTGCTCCCTTACACACCAGGGATTCATCTCCATTCCAACACTGTGCACGCTGCTCCCTTACATATGAAGGATTCATCTCCATTCCAACACTGTGAACGCTGCTCCCTTACACACCAGGGATTCATCTCCATTCCAACACTGTACACGCTGCTCCCTTACACACCAGGAATTCATCTCCATTCCAACACTGTGCATGCTGCTCCCTTACACACCAGGAATTCATCTCCATTCCAACACTGTGCACGCTGCTCCCTTACATATGAAGGATTCATCTCCATTCCAACACTGTACACGCTGCTCCCTTACACACCAGGGATTCATCTCCATTCCAACACTGTGCACGCTGCTCCCTTACACACCAGGAATTCATCTCCATTCCAACACTGTACACACTGCTCCCTTACACACCAGGAATTCATCTCCATTCCAACACTGCACACGTTGCTCCCTTACACACCAGGAATTCATCTCCATTCCAACACTGTACACGCTGCTCCCTTACACACCAGGGATTTATCTCCATTCCAACACTGTACACGCTGCTCCCTTACACACCAGGGATTCATCTCCATTCCAACACTGTGCACGCTGCTCCCTTACATACGAAGGATTCATCTCCATTCCAACACTGTGTACGCTGCTCCCTTACACACCAGGGATTCATCTCCATTCCAACACTGTGCACGCTGCTCCCTTACACACCAGGAATTCATCTCCATTCCAACACTGTGCACGCTGCTCCCTTACACACCAGGAATTCATCTCCATTCCAACACTGTGCACGCTGCTCCCTTACACACCAGGGATTCATCTCCATTCCAACACTGTGCACGCTGCTCCCTTACACACCAGGAATTCATCTTCATTCCAACACTGTGCACGCTGCTCCCTTACACACCAGGAATTCATCTCCATTCCAACACTGTGCACGCTGCTCCCTTACACACCAGGAATTCGTCTCCATTTCAGCATCACACACACACTGCTGGTTTGCTTTTTTTTCTTGTATATTAATTTTTTAAAACTACATTTTGGTCCTTAATTATCTTCACATATTGCTATAATAACAATGCAGATCAAGAGAGAGGATACATATACTGCTTTTGTGAGGCAGAGGAAAGCTGTAATGGTGGTGTAAGATGGAACATACAGATATCCAGGTGTTGCAGAAGGCAGTCGAGAGGATGTAGATAGTGGTGAAAGGGGAGGAATTAGAGATCCTGCTATTGAAACCTGGAGAATACAGAGATCCATGTGCTGCAGAACAAAAGGAGGAATCAGAAATCCAGATACTGCAGGCTGAAGGACTGAAGAAGCAGAGAGTCAGTTGCTGTGAGGGACAAGGAGGAGGATACAGAGATACAGCTAATGCAGAATACAGAACATAAGTTGCAAACATCCTGCTGTAATGGGGAGGCATGAGGAAGGATGATAGATTTAGTTGTTTCAGCAGGGATAGGAGGAAGCATGAAGAATACTAAAGAGTTATGACCCAAGAATGAAAAATGAAACTTCCAGTTTGGATGAAAGCAGACTATAGAGATCCAGCTGCTAAACAAGGAAGACGGAGAGATCCAGCGGTTGCTGGAAGAAGACTATAGAGATCCAGCTGCTAAACAAGGAAGACGGAGAGATCCAGCGGTTGCTGGAAGAAGACTATAGAGATCCAGCTGCTAAACAAGGAAAACGGAGAGATCCAGCGGTTGCTGGAAGAAGACTATAGAGATCCAGCTGCTAAACAAGGAAGACGGAGAGATCCAGCGGTTGCTGGAAGAAGAGTATAGAGATCCAGCTGCTAAACAAGGAAGACGGAGAGATCCAGCGGTTGCTGGAAGAAGACTATAGAGATCCAGCTGCTAAACAAGGAAGATGGAGAGATCCAGCGGTTGCTGGAAGAAGACTATAGAGATCCAGCTGCTAAACAAGGAAGATGGAGAGATCCAGCGTTTGCTGGAAGAAGACTATAGAGATCCAGCTGCTAAACAAGGAAGACGGAGAGATCCAGCGGTTGCTGGAAGAAGACTATAGAGATCCAGCTGCTAAACAAGGAAGATGGAGAGATCCAGCGGTTGCTAGAAGACTATAGAGATCCAGCTGCTAAACAAGGAAGATGTAGGGATCCAGCAGTTGCTGGAAGAAGACTATAGAGATCCAGCTGCTAAACAAGGAAGATGCAGAGATTCAGCAGTTGCTGGAAGAAGACTATAGAGATCCAGCTGCTAAACAAGGAAGTTGCATAGATCCAGGATTTGCTAGAAGACTATAGAGATCCAGCTGCAAAACAAGGAAGATGCAGAGATTCAGCGGTTGCTGGAAGAAGACTATAGAGATCCAGCTGCTAAACGAGGAAGATGGAGAGATCCAGCGTTTGCAGGAAGAAGACTATAGAGATCCAGCTGCTAAACAAGGAAGATGGAGAGATCCAGCATTTGCTGGAAGAAGACTATAGAGATCCAGCTGCTATACAAGGAAGTTGGAGAGATTCAGCAGTTGCTGGAAGTAGACAATAGCGATCCAGCTGCTAAACAAGGAAGATGCATTGATCCAGAATTTGCTAGAAGATGATCGAGATCCAGCTGCTAAACAAGGAAGATGTAGGAATCCAGCAGTTGCTGGAAGAAGACTATAGAGATCCAACTGCTAAACAAGGAAGATGCAGAGATTCAGCAGTTGCTGGAATTAGACAATAGAGATCCAGCTGCTAAACAAGGAAGTTGCAGAGATTCAGCGGTTGCTGGAAGTAGACAATAGAGATCCAGCTGCTAAACAAGGAAGTTGCAGAGATTCAGCGGTTGCTGGAAGTAGACAATAGAGATCCAGCTGCTAAACAAGGAAGATGAAGAGATCCAGCGGTTGCTGGAAGTAGACAATAGAGATCCAGCTGCTAAACAAGGAAGATGGAGAGATCCAGCGTTTGCTGGAAGAAGACTATAGACATCCAGCCGCTAAACAAGGAAGATGCAGTGGTTGCTAGAAGAAGCCTATATTAATTAATTAATTTATTTATTTATTTATACATTTTTTTTGTATACCGTCATTTGGTAAAAGAACTATCACAATGGATTACAACAGAAATTATAAAATCTAATACAATGTCAATTCCTACAACATATAACTTAACAATAAAATTGAGTAAGATAAAATAACATCAATATCCCTTCTTCATACATAATTAAATACTAAAGGGCGTAACCATAAAATAAAGTAATGTAATTCTTAAAATGAGGATGTAAAATATGGTAAAATATCGTCATTTCTAAAATGTAATTAAAGTGCAAGAATAGTAAGAATCGTAACTCCTAAAACATAGATAAGAGAATGATAAAATCATATTTTTAACAGTAATTTTTGAATTAAAACTGAAAAGCGGAAATAAGAGAGAAAATATTATTGTGCTTTGTTGAACACCTGTCTAAAAACCAAGTTTTAAGTTGTTTTTTGACTGTTTTTAAGTTTTGTTGTAGCCTTGTCTCAGTTGGTAGTGTGTTCCATAGATTGGCACTTGCTAATGATATTGCTCTCTCTCTAACCTGTGTTAGACGGGCAGTTTTTAATGATGGCGTAGTCAGAAGTCCTTTGTTTGATGATCTAAGGTTTCGCTGCGGAGTGTGTAATTTTATTACTGTATTAAACCATTCAGTCTTTTCTCCATACAGAATTTTATGCACTGTAGTTCAAATATTGTACTCGACTCTGTATTTTAACGGTAACCAACGTAATGATATAAGTAACGGGGTAATGTGATCCTGTTTTCTTGTGTCTGTAAGAATCCTAGCAGCTGTGTTCTGGAGAAGTTGAAGTGGAAGTATAGTTGTTTGAGGTAATCCTAGTAATAATCCATTGCAATAATCTAAATTTGCAAAAAATAAGCAATTGCAGCATTGTTCCGAAATCATTACGAGATAAGTAAGGTTTTTTTGTTTTTTTTTAATTATTTATTTATGCAATTCTTTTAACAAACTTTTGACAGTAATTACACTTGTCAATTTTGGCAACATATACAAACTTACAAAAATTTGTTCCTAGCACGTAGTGACAAAATTAAGCAAACAAACCAAAGTTGCCTTTTATAAGGTATCCAAAGATCCTAGATACACTCAAAAAAAACGGAGCAATTAGGAAAATTTTAAAAAGAAAACAGGTGAATTTAAATGTCGTTTCCTAACTACCTATGACCAACAGGAAGACAGTTATCTTATTTAACCAATCTTGAATCTAAGAATTTTCTAAGTTCTGATGGTTCTAAAAATACATAACGTTCATTAGATATTTTTATAACACATTTGCATGGAAAATATACAGTCATCTGGGCCCCTAGTTGTTTAACTTCTGAGCCCATTTGTATAAAAAATTTTTTCCTTATTTGGGTATTTTTGGTAAGGTTTTAAACGTTTTAATATCACTAATTTATGATAACCTTCTTTAACTTTGAGTTTGATGTGGGCTTTCCAATTTAGTTCTGTGCCAATTATGAAGCCCAAATCACGTACTTGCTGAACAGGATGAATAATTGCAGTCTTATCTTCCAGTATTAGAGGGGGGAGGGGATCATCATTTGTTTTGCATTCTAGCATAATAATTTCTGTTTTTGACATGTTTATAATAAGTTTCATGTGAGTTAGTAATTGCTTTATGTAGGATAAGTACATAGCGATCTTTTAAAATGTATTTACAATGGAATCTGTGATTGGCATGAGAATTTATATGTCGTCAGCATAGATGAAATATGTTAAACCTAGACCTGAAAGTAAGTGACATAAAGGTAATAGGTAAATGTTGAACAATGTTGCGGATAATGCCGATCCTTGCGGAACACCGGTATCTAAATCCAGCTGTTAAACATGAAGAAGCAGAGATCCAGTGGTTGCTGGAAGAAGACTATAGAGATGCCGCTGCTAAACAAGGAAGACGCAGAGATCCAGTGGTTGCTAGAAGACTATAGAGGTGCAGCTGCTAAATAAGGAAGATGCAGGGATCCAGTGGTTGCTGGAAAAAAACTATAGAGATCCTGCTGCTAAACAAGGAAGATGCAGAGATCCAGAGGTTGCTAGAAGACTATAGAGATCCAGCTGCTACCCAAGGAAGATGCAGGGATCCGGTGGTTGCTAGAAGACTATAGAGATCCAGCTGCTAAACAAAGAAGATGCAGGGATCCGGTGGTTGCTAGAAGACTATAGAGATCCAGCTGCTAAACAAAGAAGATGCAGGGATCCGGTGGTTGCTAGAAGACTATAGAGATCCAGCCGCTAAACAAAGAAGATGCAGGGATCCGGTGGTTGCTAGAAGACTATAGAGATCCAGCCACTAAACAAAGAAGATGCAGGGATCCGGTGGTTGCTAGAAGACTATAGAGATCCAGCCGCTAAACAAAGAAGATGCAGGGATCCGGTGGTTGCTAGAAGACTATAGAGATCCAGCCACTAAACAAAGAAGATGCAGGGATCCGGTGGTTGTTAGAAGACTATAGAGATCCAGCCGTTAAACAAAGAAGATGCAGGGATCCGGTGGTTGTTAGAAGACTATAGAGATCCAGCCGCTAAACAAAGAAGATGCAGGGATCCGGTGGTTGCTAGAAGACTATAGAGATCCAGCTGCTACACAAGGAAGATGCAGGGATCCAGTGGTTGCTAGAAGACTATAGAGATCCAGCTGCTAAACAAGGATGATGTAGGGATCCAGTGGTTGCTGGAAGAAGACTATAGAGATGCAGCTGCAAAAGGGTAAGGCGCCAAGAACTGGGAGTGGCAATTGGAGTAGGGAGAATGCAAAGATCCAGTTGTGGCAGGGTACAGGAGAATGGATATAGCCTTCCTGCTATTAAAATAGAAGGTATTGATTTAGCTCTTTCAGCAGATAGAAGGGAGGAGAAACACTTTCAGCTATTACATGGGACAAGGGAAGAGATGCTGAGATCCAGCTGTTATAGGGACCAGTTTGTCTGACTTTGCTGGTGAGTAAATTAACGGAGACTCTCCTAAAGGTTGAAGGATCAGGAGTATGATTGTACCGGAAAGAGACTGAGTCAGAGAATTAGGTCAGGGCAGGTGCTGGGTATGGTAGATATGGATTTCAGCAATACTTTTGATACTGCCTTTCATAGGAGACTCATTGATATACTGAGTAGCCTGGGGATGGATCCTAAGGTGGTGGACTGGGTTAGAAACTGGTTGAGTAACACACACAGAGAGCGATGGTGAATTCTCTGAGAAAAGAAAGGTTATCAGTGAGATTGTTCACAGGATCAGGGCTGCTTCCATGTACTGCAATCATGTGGACGGGTTGTTTATTTATTTATCAATTTTTCTATATCGTCGTTCAGACATGCCATCACAAGGGTTTACATTTGTAAAAGAGATACATACTTTTTTAGAAATACATATTGAAATATAATACAATGGTAATGCATATATGAGGAGAAGGAGACAAAGTGGATGGAAGGAGTAAAAATGGTTTAGCATATAGAAATATGATACAAAAAACAGAAATATAAAACAGGGTAATAATATAATACAAGGTATTGCATGGGCGAGGAGAAAAATAATACAAGGTAATAATATAATACAAAGGTATTGCATGTACGAGAAGAAAAATAATACAAGGTAATAATATAATACAAGGTATTGCATGGGCGAGGAGAAAAATAATGCAAGGTAATAATATAATACAAGGTATTGCATGGGCGAGGAGAAAAATAATGCAAGGTAATAATATAATACAAGGTATTGCATGGGCGAGGAGAAAAATAATGCAAGGTAATAATATAATACAAGGTATTGCATGGGCGAGGAGAAAAATAATACAAGGTAATAATATAATACAAAGGTATTGCATGTACGAGAAGAAAAATAATACAAGGTAATAATATAATACAAGGTATTGCATGTACGAGGAGAAAAATAATACAAGGTAATAATATAATACAAAGGTATTGCATGTACGAGGAGAAAAATACAAGGTAATAATATAATACAAGGTATTGCATGGGCAAGGAGAAAAATAATACAAGGTAATAATATAATACAAGGTATTGCATGTACGAGGAGGAAGGGACAATGTGGATAGAAAGGAGTAGAAAGGATCAGCCTAATACACTATGAAACAATGTGACGCAGAAGGGGGGGTACCAGGGGGAGGGGGAGAAGAATTATATTCTGGGTATGCCTGTTTGATGAGCCATGTCAGATTTTTTCTTGAATTTTTGAGTGCATGGCTCTAAGCGGAGGTCGGGGGCATGGAGTTCCAGAGGGCGGGGCCTGCGCTGGATAGGGCTCGTTGTTTCCTAGGAATGAGGTGTGTGGTCTTGGGGGGGGGGGGGGGAATGTATATAGATAACCTTTGTAGGCGGATCTAGTGGGGCGGTCGGAAGAGAGAAAGCGAAGAAAGTTTCCGAGGCAATGGATGTTATGGGTGTGTAGGGTTTTCTGTATGATAGTGAGGGTTTTATAGATTATACGGGAGGAGATGGGGAGCCAGTGGAGTTCCAGAGGGCGGGGCCTGTGCTGGATAGGGCTCGTGGGGGGGGGGTGTATATAGATAACCTTTGTAGGCGGATCTAGTGGGGCGGTCGGAAGAGAGTTTCCAAGGCAATGGATGCTGTGGGTGTGTAGGGTTTTGTGTATGATAGTGAGGGTTTTATAGATTATACGGGAGGAGATGGGGAGCCAGTGGAGTTCCAGAGGGCGGGGCCTGTGCTGGATAGGGCTCGTGGGGGGGGGGGGGGGGTGTATATAGATAACCTTTGTAGGCGGATCTAGTGGGGCGGTCGGAAGAGAGAAAGCGAAGAAAGTTTCCGAGGCAATGGATGTTATGGGTGTGTAGGGTTTTCTGTATGATAGTGAGGGTTTTATAGATTATACGGGAGGAGATGGGAGCCAGTGGAGTTCCAGAGGGCGGGGCCTGCGCTGGATAGGGCTCGTGGGGGGGAATGTATATAGACAACCTTTGTAGGCGGATCTAGTGGGGCGGTCGGAAGAGAGAAAGCGAAGTTTCCGAGGCAATGGATGTTGTGGGTGTGTAGGGTTTTGTGTATGATAGTGAGGGTTTTATAGATTATACGGGAGGAGATGGGGAGCCAGTGGAGTTCCAGAGGGCGGGGCCTGTGCTGGATAGGGCTCGTGGGGGGGAATGTATATAGACAACCTTTGTAGGCGGATCTAGTGGGGCGGTCGGAAGAGAGTTTCCAAGGCAATGGATGTTGTGGGTGTGTAGGGTTTTGTGTATGATAGTGAGGGTTTTATAGATTATACGGGAGGAGATGGGGAGCCAGTGGAGTTCCAGAGGGCAGGGCCTGCGCTGGATAGGGCTCGTGGGAGGGGAGGGGGTGTATATAGACAACCTTTGTAGGCAGATCTAGTGGGGCGGTCGGAAGAGAGAAAGCGTAGAGAGTTTCCGAGGCAATGGATGTTGTGGGTGTGTAGGGTTTTGTGTATGATAGTGAGGGTTTTATAGATTATACGGGAGGAGATGGGGAGCCAGTGGAGTTCCAGAGGGCGGGGCCTGTGCTGGATAGGGCTCGTGGGAGGGGGGGGTGTATATAGATAACCTTTGTAGGCAGATCTAGTGGGGCAGTCGGAAGAGAGAAAGCGAAGAGAGTTTCCAAGGCAATGGATGCTGTGGGTGTGTAGGGTTTTGTGTATGATAGTGAGGGTTTTATGGATTATACGGGAGGAGATGGGGAGCCAGTGGAGTTCCAGAGGGCGGGGCCTGCGCTGGATAGGGCTCGTGGGAGGTGGGGTGTATATAGATAACCTTTGTAGGCGGATCTAGTGGGGCGGTCGGAAGAGAGAAAGCGAAGAGAGTTTCCAAGGCAATGGATGTTATGGGTGTGTAGGGTTTTCTGTATGATAGTGAGGGTTTTATAGATTATACGGGAGGAGATGGGAGCCAGTGGAGTTCCAGAGGGCGGGGCCTGCGCTGGATAGGGCTCGTGGGGGGGAATGTATATAGACAACCTTTGTAGGCGGATCTAGTGGGGCGGTCGGAAGAGAGAAAGCGAAGTTTCCGAGGCAATGGATGTTGTGGGTGTGTAGGGTTTTGTGTATGATAGTGAGGGTTTTATAGATTATACGGGAGGAGATGGGGAGCCAGTGGAGTTCCAGAGGGCGGGGCCTGCGCTGGATAGGGCTCGTGGGAGGGGGGGGTGTATATAGACAACCTTTGTAGGCGGATCTAGTGGGGCGGTCGGAAGAGAGAAAGCGAAGTTTCTGAGGCAATGGATGTTGTGGGTATGTAGGGTTTTGTGTATGATAGTGAGGTTTTATAGATTATACGGGAGGAGATGAGGAACCAGTGGAGTTCCTTGAGGACAGGGGTAAAATGGTCAGATTTGCGGATGTTGGTGACAATTCTAGCTGCTGCATTTTGGAGCATCTGTAGAGGTTTGATGGAGGTGAAGGGGAGGGAGTTACAGTAGTCCAGTTTGGTGAGAATAATTGCTTGGAGGACAGTGCGGAAATTGTGGAAATGAAGCAGGGGTTTGAGTTTTTTAAGAACCTGTAGTTTAAAGAAGCCATCTTTTATGGTGGCATTGATGTGTTTCTTCAAATTGAATTGTTGGTCGATGGTAGCGCCGAGATCCCGTACACTGAGTGGGAAAGAGATCACTGCACAGGGGAGGCATTATATTATGTTGTGAGGATATGATTGGTAGTTCAGTTTTAGACGTGTTTAAGGCAAGGTGTAGATTGGTGAGCAGGGTGTTTATGGATGAGAGGCAGTTTCCCCAGATTTTGAGGGATTTGAATAAGGATTCTTGTATAGGGATAAGGATCTGGACATCATCTGCATAAATACAATGTTTGAGGTTAAGGTCAGAGAGGAGTTGGCAGAGGGGCATAAGGTATATGTTGAAAAGAGTGGATGAAAGGGGCAGATCCTTGGGGAACACCTTGAGTTAATTCGATGGGAGTGGATACCGCGTTAACCAATTTTGACTATGGAGTCTCTGTTTTCGAGGTAGGATTTAAACCAGAGATGAGCTGAGCCAGTAATGCCAATTTCATCAGGATATTGTGGCTTATGGTGTGGAAGGCAGATGAGATATCTAGCCGGGCGAGGATGTAGGAATGGCCCTGGTCAAGGCCTTTCAGGAGGGTGTCAGAAAGGGAGATTAAGAGGGTTAGTAAGAAGGTGACACTAAGATCTGTAACAGAACTGACACCCCTGAGGGAGCTAAAGGAGTGGCTGAATGCGTGGCAGTTGTGATTCAATGCAAAAAATACAGTGTCATGCATTTAGATGCAGAAATGTAAGAACGGTGCACAATGGGGGTGGGATACTGATGTGCACTCAGCAGGAGAAGGACCTCGGAGTGTCTCATGATCTCAGGCAAACAAAACTGTGTGAGTAGGCATTGGCCAGAGCCAGAAGAATGGCAGTGTGTGGGACAGACACTGCGCTCTACTAATAAGTCTATACAGGTCGTTGCTGAGACTTCACCTGGATTATTATGTCCCATTCTGGAGGCCGAACCTCAGAAAAGATACAGACAGTGTACAGGTAGTATAGTGAAAAGAAATCAAAACCGTGCAGTCTCCACCAAAAGTCCAATGAGATGAGACTTCAGGGTGGAGAGAAAGGAAGCAAGTAGAGACAAACTAATTCCTCAGAGGTATAAATAATGCACAGGACACAAACCTCTAGAACAGAGGTTCCCTCCCAGTCAGTCGAGTTTTCAGGATATCCACAATGAATATGCATGAGATAATATTTGCATGCATTAGTGTATGCAATTTCTATCTCATGCATATTCATTGTGGATATCCCAAAAACCCGACTGACTGGGGGGGCCCTCCAGGACAGGTTGGGAACCTCTGTCCTAGAACAAGAGGTCACTGTAAGTTGCTCCAAGAGGGTAAAATCAGGATTAACCTTCCAAGGGAGGTGTTGAAGGCAAAATAGTAAGAATTGAAGGAAACATGGGATTAATCTGCTTTGAAGTGGCAGAAAGGCAGAATATAAATAAATACATAAACAAGCACCCAGGATCCCCAGCTGTAAAGAAGTGAAAAGCAGATATCAAGTGGGATCAATAGCACTGCACTGGGAAACAAACATCACGGTCTGTTTCAAAGACAGGAAGAAAGGCACAGGCACCCACACGCGGCAGAACAGAGACCCACGCGCAGCACCACAGAGACTACAGAGATGCACTTGTTGAAAGGGGAGCTAAAGTAAGAGAAAATAAAGATCCAGAAGCTACAGGAAGAGCAGGATCCAACTGTTAGGGGTAGTAGGGTAGGAAATATATAGATCTCCAACTATCTTGAGGTGGAAGGTGCAGATTTCCAGCTGTTACAAAGAGAAGATAAGAGATCAACAGCTTGTTCCAGAAGGAAGATGCAGACAACCAGCTGTTATGGGGAGCATAAGGGAAGAGGCAGAGGTGCAGCTGTTTTGGGGACATGGCGGAGAGTGAAGTATGCCAGCAGATATAGAGAAGCAGGATAGCCAGTAATGTAGAACCAGAGATGCAGACATTGCTGGGTGCAGAGCACAGAGACTTGGCTGTGAGGATCCTGTGCTGGCAAGGTGGAAAGATGCCATTGTGGAGGGTTAGTGGAGAAGGGTGAGCCAGAGGATGCAGAGGTGCACAGAACAGGGAGAGGGCAGGATGCAGAGTTCCAGCTGCTGCAGGGGTTGGTGGGGGAGGAGAGGATTGTGCATGATACAAACTCCAGCTGTTGTGGAGAGTTAGCAGGGAACCAGATGCCCTTAGCAGTGTGAAAGAGAAAACAGGATAGCCCAGATGAACATTGTCTGCCATCATCTGCTATGTCAGTGTTTCTCAGGATATCCACAATGAATATGCATGAGATATATTTGCATAGAATGAAAGCAGGGTGTGCAAATCTCTCTCATAAATATTCATTGTGGATAACCTGAAAATCTGACTGGCCAGGCGTGCCTTAGGACTGGGTTGACAAGCACTGTCCTATGTTACTGTAGGATGCAGAGCTCCAGCTGTTGCAGGGGGAGGCGGAAGGTTGCAGAGTTTGAGGTATAAGAATGGGGAAGGATGCAGAACTCCTGTTGCTGTGAAAGATGAGGGGGAATGTAGAGCACCAGCTGTGAAGATGCAGAACTCCAGCTGTTGTAGAGAATGGGAGGGAGTGGATGCAGAGCGCCAGCTGTTGCTTTGAATGGGAGAGGAAGGATGCAGAGCTCCAGTTATTACCCAGGATGAAAGAGGGAAGGTGCAGATCTCCTGCTGCGAAGACGAAGGGAGGATGCGAAGCTTCAGCTATTGCCGAGGATGGGAGAGGAGGTGGATGGAGAGAGCCAATTGTGAAAACGGGTGGGGGGGGGAGGGGGGAGGCAGGATGCAGAACTCCAGCTGTTGCAGAGGATGGGAGGAAAGGATGCAGAACGGGGAGGAGGCAAAGCTCCAGCTGCAGCACAGGACGCAGACCCTCCCCTCCCCGCGGCCCCGCGCGCCTCTTACCTTCCTCTCCATGCTGTCCGCGCGCCACCCGGACCCGAGTCGCTGAGCGCCGCGCCCTCCCCCTCCTCGCCGGCGCCTCTGCGCATGCGCAGCGCTGCGGAGTCCGAAGGAGAGTCTCGGCTGAAGGGAAAGAGGCAAAAGTGCGGCCTCGGGAGGAAACGTAAGGAAGCGTGTGCAAATGACCCGCAGTGAACGAGACAGGAAGGAGGGCAAGTTTCACTGATAGCGCAAACAATGCACATCTGGGAACCTACAGACTTTGAAGTAAGAGGCGGGGGTGTGAAGGGTCGTCTGCAAATAACCCTCCGCAAGCAGAAAGAGTGCAGGAAAAAGGGAGAAGAGGGGACGGGCAGAGCTGATAATAAAGACAGTGCTGCTGCTGCTGCTACTACTGAGAATCCTCCGCATAAGAAATCAATCCTATGGTGAATTCCGACAGGGATCTCACCAAAGCAAAGGGTCATCAAAGACTTAAGATTTAAGCAAGTCCATAAATCCTTCTATGTCCTGCGTTCCCACAGGGTAGATGCCCACGACAGCGCTCTCCCATCCAAGTATGACAGGATGTAGGTGGTCTTCAAAAGAGTCCTGGGAAATAACGTTGGCTGTAAGCTGAAGTGCATGCAGCACTGGTGCAGAAAGCCCCAGGTCTTCTGGATTTCTCCGGAAAAGCGGATGGGAGCCGCCAGTGGTACAGCAGTCTGTAAAGTCACCTCCTGTGACTGACCTTTTTGATTAGAAGCTGTGCCTTGTATCTTCTGTGTGTGTAGCTGATGAAATGCTGCAGTAAGTTCCTCCAAAGTTTCCTGCTGCTCTGAGATGCGTTGGGCCAGGCCCGGTATAGCCTGCAATGCAGAGAGATGTCCGGATCCATGGAGTTAACAACATCCAAAGTTTAAGCCGGATCCACTGGAGTTAACAACATCCCAAGATACAGCCGGATCCATGGAGTTAACAACATCCCAAGATAAAGCTGGATCCATGGAGTTAACAACATCCCATATTTAAGCCTGATCCACTGACGTTAACAACATCCCAAGATAAAGCCAGATCCATGGAGTTAACAACATCCAAAGATACAGTCGGATCCATGGAGTTAACAACATCCCAAAGTTTAAGCCTGATCCACTGACGTTAACAACATCCCAAGATAAAGCCTGATCCATGGAGTTAACAACATCCCATATTTAAGCCTGATCCATGGAGTTAACAACATCCCATATTTAAGCCGGATCCATGGAGTTAACAACATCCCAAGATACAGCCGGATCCATGGAGTTAACAACATCCCAAAGTTTAAGCCGGATCCACTGGAGTTAACAACATCCCAAGATAAAGCCGGATCCATGGAGTTAACAACATTACATATTTAAGCCAGATCCATGGAGTTAACAACATCCCATATTTAAGCCGGATCCACTGGAGTTAACAACATCCTAAGATACAGCCGGATCCATGGAGTTAACAACATCCCATATTTTAGCCGGATCCATGGAGTTAGCAACATCCCATATTTAAGCCGGATCCATGGAGTTAACAACATCCCATATTTAAGCCGGATCCATGGAGTTAACAACATCCTAAGATACAGCCGGATCCATGGAGTTAACAACATCCCATATTTTAGCCGGATCCATGGAGTTAGCAACATCCCATATTTAAGCCAGATCCATGGAGTTAACAACATCCTAAGATACAGCCGGATCCATGGAGTTAGCAACATCCCATATTTAAGCCGGATCCACTAGAGTTAACAACTTCTCAAGATAAAGCTGGATCCATGGAGTTAACAACATCCCATATTTAAGCCGGATCCATGGAGTTAACAACATCCTAAGATACAGCTGGATCCATGGAGTTAGCAACATCCCAAAGTTTAAGCCGGATCCACTGGAGTTAACAACATCCCAAGATAAAGCCGGATCCATGGAGTTAACAACATCCCAAGATACAGCCGGATCCATGGAGTTAGCAGCATCCCATATTTAAGCCGGATCCACTGCAGTTAACAACATCCCAAGATAAAGCCGGATCCATGGAGTTAGCAACATCCCATATTTAAGCCGGATCCACTGGAGTTAACAACATCCCATATTTAAGCCGGATCCACTGGAGTTAACAACATCCTAAGATACAGCCGGATCCATGGAGTTAACAACATCCCATATTTAAGCCGGATCCATGGAGTTAACAACATCCTAAGATACAGCCGGTTCCATGGGGTTAGCAACATCCCATATTTAAGCCGGATCCACTGGAGTTAACAACTTCTCAAGATAAAGCCGGATCCATGGAGTTAGCAACATCCCATATTTAAGCCGGATCCACTGGAGTTAACAACATCCCATATTTAAGCCGGATCCACTGGAGTTAACAACATCCTAAGATACAGCCGGATCCATGGAGTTAACAACATCCCATATTTAAGCCGGATCCATGGAGTTAACAACATCCTAAGATACAGCCGGTTCCATGGGGTTAGCAACATCCCATATTTAAGCCGGATCCACTGGAGTTAACAACTTCTCAAGATAAAGCCGGATCCATGGAGTTAGCAACATCCCATATTTAAGCCGGATCCACTGGAGTTAACAACATCCCATATTTAAGCCGGATCCACTGGAGTTAACAACATCCTAAGATACAGCCGGATCCATGGAGTTAACAACATCCCATATTTAAGCCGGATCCATGGAGTTAACAACATCCTAAGATACAGCCGGTTCCATGGGGTTAGCAACATCCCATATTTAAGCCGGATCCACTGGAGTTAACAACTTCTCAAGATAAAGCCGGATCCATGGAGTTAGCCACATCCCATATTTAAGCCGGATCCACTGGAGTTAACAACATCCCATATTTAAGCCGGATCCACTGGAGTTAACAACATCCTAAGATACAGCCGGTTCCATGGGGTTAGCAACATCCCATATTTAAGCCGGATCCACTGGAGTTAACAACTTCTCAAGATAAAGCCGGATCCATGGAGTTAACAACATCCCATATTTAAGCCAGATCCATGGAGTTAACAACATCCCAAGATACAGCTGGATCCATGGAGTTAGCAACATCCCAAAGTTTAAGCCGGATCCACTGGAGTTAACAACATCCCAAAGTTTAAGCCGGATCCATGGAGTTAACAACATCCCAAGATAAAGCCGGATCCATGGAGTTAACAACATCCCAAGATACAGCCGGATCCATGGAGTTAGCAACATCCCATATTTAAGCCGGATCCACTGGAGTTAACAACATCCCATATTTAAGCCGGATCCACTGGAGTTAACAACATCCCAAGATAAAGCCGGATCCATGGAGTTAACAACATCCCAAGATACAGCCGGATCCATGGAGTTGTTAACATCCCATATTTAAGCCGGATCCATGGAGTTAGCAACATCCTAAGATACAGCTGGATCCATATAGTTAACAACATCCCATATTTAAGCTGGATCCACTGGAGTTAACAACATCCCATATTTAAGCCGGATCCACTGGTGTTAACAAAATCCCAAGATACAGCCGGATCCATGGAGTTAGCAACATCCCATATTTAAGCCGGATCCACTGGAGTTAACAACATCCCATATTTAAGCCGGATCCATGGAGTTGACAACATTCCATATTTAAGCCAGATCCATGGAGTTAGCAACATTCCATATTTAAGCTGGATCCATGGAGTTGACAACATTCCATATTTAAGCCAGATCCATGGAGTTAGCAACATTCCATATTTAAGCCAGATCCATAGAGTTAACAACATTCCATATTTAAGCCAGATCCACTGGAGTTAGCAAGATCCCATATTTAAGCCGGATTCATGGAGTTAGCAACATCCCACATTTAAGCCGGAACCATTGGAGTTAACAACATCCCATATTTAAGCCGGATCCACTGGAGTTAACAACATCCCAAGATACAGCCGGATCCATGGAGTTAACAACATCCCATATTTAAGCCTGATCCACTGGAGTTAACAACATCCCAAGATACAGCCAGATCCATGGAGTTAGCAACATCCCATATTTAAGCCAGATCCACTGAGTTAACAACATCCCAAGATACAGCCGGATCCATGGAGTTAACAACATCCCATATTTAAGCCGGATCCTTGAAATTAACAACATCCCATATTTAAGCTGGATCCACTGGCGTTAACAACATCCCAAGATACAGCCGATGCATGGAGTTAACAACATCCCATATTTAAGCCGGATCCATGGAGTTAACAACATCCCAAGATACAGCCAGATCCACTGGACTTAACAACATCCCATATTTAAGCCGGATCCACTGGAGTTAGCAACATCCCAAGATACAGCCGGATCCATGGAGTTAACAACATTTATTTATTTATTTATTTAGCATTTTTATATACCGACTTTCCAATAACAGAATTACTGATCAATTCGGTTTACATTTTAACAGAACAATAACATTGACAAGTAAATGTCTTACAAAGACCAGGTCGATATAACTTGGATAAGTAAATATGGGGTTAACCAGTAAAGATACATTGCCTAATATAGGTATAAGTAAAAGATACAGTGCCTAATGTAGGTTAAATAAACAGTTGCTAATTATAAGACTAGGTTATGTCTTCGACTGCCATAGATTAAGTGAGTTCTATAGATGATCTAAATAGCTCTCAGGTGGGTAATCATTGGCCGAGATGTTCCACAGGAAGCTGTTATGGGAAAGCTTGGTTGAACAACCAAGTCTTGAGTCTTTTTTTAAATGTAGATGAGCATTGCACTGCTCTGAGTTCTGGTGGGAGAGAGTTCCAGATTTTGGGGCCCGCTGTAGAGAAGGCTCTTTTGCTTAATGCTGACTTCATCGGTAGTGTATGTAGGTTGTTTTTATAGGCTTGTCTTACTGGTCTGGAGGAGGTGTGGAATCGGAGAGGGATTTTGAGCTCGAGTGGTGCCAAGTTGTGTAGAGCCTTGTGGGTTATTGAGAGCACTTTGAATAGTATTCTGAATTTCACGGGTAGCCAGTGTAGGGTTTTCAAAATAGGTGATATGTGGTCTCTTATTTAAGCCGGATCCACTGGAGTTAGCAACATCCCATATTTAAGCCGGATCTACTGGAGTTAGCAACATCCCATATTTAAGCCGGATCCACTGGAGTTAGCAACATCCCATATTTAAGCCGGATCCACTGGAGTTAGCAATCTGTTATAGATCTGATGCCTGATGGGAGGAGCAAGCAGATAATGGCTCCTAAGAAGGATGAGTTAGCAAAGGGTTTCCTACCTAGCTGCCTCCAGGTATCGCTGCGGATGGGATTCGCTCTCCGCATAACTTGCTACTCTGCCTCCTTGGACTTTACCTGGGGTACCCGCTCCTTGGGGGACTCGCTCTCTCTTTTACTTTTCAGGTCGCAGTCTGGAACCAGGTACTCGCTCCTTGAGGGCCCACGTTCCCGGATCTGCTACTGAATACCACTTCTGCCAGGAAGTTGTTGCTGCCTAGAACTCCAGTGAGTTACCATCTCTCTTTCAGAGCTTTCCCTGGAACCAGGTACTCGCTCCTCGAGAGCCTACTTCATTCCAGCTCCTGGGCTGCTTCTAAGAGACTATTGTGTGAGTGTTACCATCAAGGTTCTGTTCCTGAACTCTGCATATCCTGCCTACTCACTATCTTCAGTTTCTCTACAGCTCAGTTATCCAGGATCGCTGTTCCAGTGCCTGTGGGACTACAGCCCAGCCGGGCGCTTCCAGCTCACTACTGCCACCTCTGGTGGTTCTTTAAAACAGTTTAATAAAAGAACTAGTGTGTGTCTATCTCCATACTCTGAGCCTGACTGATGGTCCCTCTCGGGATCTTTCCCCCGGGGCGTGGTCATCTGCCACCGGCCCAAGGATCCACCTACTACTATCTCAGATTCTGTACTTGGACTGGTGCTTTTCAATATATATATATAAATGATCTGGAAAGGAATACGACGAGTGAGGTTATCAAATATGCAGATGATACAAAATTATTCAGAGTAGTTAAATCACTAGCGGATTGTGATACATTACAGGAGGACCTTGCAAGACTGGAAGATTGGGCATCCAAATGGCAGATGAAATTGAATGTGGACAAGTGCAAAAATTGAGACTTTCTCTTATCGCCTGGCTCCCAAGTACATTGGCCTGTTTCTGGTGCTTTGAAGAGTGGGAGCAGTATCTTATCAGCTCCAGCTGCCACGTGCCATGGGCATCCATAACACATTCCATGTCTCGCAGTTGAAGCCTTTGGTCCTCTCCTGGCCCTCTTGTAGAGTTCCTTCTCTTCCACGGGTGTCTACCGAACCAGACTCATCTCTCCAGGTAAGAGAAGTCCTCGACACCCGTCGGCATCGAGGGAAATGGGAGTACCTCTTAGCCTGGGAGGCTTATGGGGCTGAGCAGAACTCGTGGGAACCTTCCCACAACATTCTCGACAAAGAACTCCTTAAAGCCTTCCATAGGACCTACCCTGACAAGCCACGGCTGCGTAGAGGGAGGCCTAGAATGGGGGGTACTGTTGAACGCCCCGTCCGCTCCTGGCCCATGCACGGTCCTGCTCACCTCGCTAGATCCTCTGCAGATCACGGGTCAGCCTCCCCAGCGGCAGCAGTGAGCTCCTCTAGGCCTTGGTGTCCCGCGGCAGCAGTCGCCGGGCCTTCCACTGCACACCAGGCCTCATGCCAGAGTTCGGCATCTCCAGTGGCGTTGATCATGCCCCTACGCGAGCGTGCGCAGACCGCCCAGCCTCTTGTAGGGCCAGGGGCGGGTCCTAGTTCTGCGGCGTGTTCTGATTGAAGGAACAATATAAGGAAGTTCCTGCCTGCCCTTCCTTGCCTTGGCAATCGGATCAGCATTGTATTGTGTGCTAGATTGTCACTGCGTTCTCAGCCTTGTTCCAGGATCCTACTGTTCCAGCCTTGTTCCAGTGTCCTACTGTTCCAGTGTCCTGTTCCTGCTTCTGTCTGTTTGTCTTCCCAGGTAGTACCCTCGGACCGTCTCTCTGGTACTGTCCTTGGCCTGTTCCTTGACCTTCCTGTCTGCTACATGCATCCTGACCTCTGCCTGCCTTATGAGCTCGTCTGACCTCCGGAACCTGACTTCTGCCTTGTTGACCACTCCTTGGACTGACCCTCAGATTCTGACCTCTGCCTGATTGACCATGTCTCCTGATTCTGGCTCTGTCCCTTGCCTTGTCATCATCTACGCTGTTTGGGTCTTCCTTGCTTCTCCAGACCAACAGTGTGAAGTCCGACCGTGCTCCTTTGTTGATTGTGTGCACGCCTCTTTACTACCTCTCCGGGAGACCCTGCAAGACCCACCTAAGTCCAAGCGGCCTGGGTCCCTAAGGGCTCTACCCGGGGGGACCTCGGGCTTCCATTGGTGAAGCTCATCCTAGCCTCTGTCTCCTCCTGTGCTCTTCCCCCTGGGGGCAGGTGCTTCCTGGTCCCTACCAGTGCCCTCTCCACTGCTCCAGGACAAGGGTCCACCTCCAAGCGCAACAGCTACTCTTTAGTTTGTCAATCTGGCCTACTACATGTTCCCGGTTCACAGTGATTTGGTTCAGTTCATCTGATTCATCATCCTTGAAAACCATCTCCGGAACTGGTATCTCCCCAAAATCCTCATTAGTAAACACAGAAGCAAAGAATTAATTTAGTCTTTCTGCAATGGCCTTATCTTCCTTAAGCGCCCCTTTAACTCCTCAGTCATCTAATGGTCCAACTGACTCCCTCACAGGTTTCTTGCTTCGGACATATTTTAAAAAGTTTTTCTTATGCGTTTTTGCCTCTGTGGCCAACTTCATTTCAAATTCTCTCTTCGCCTGTCTTATCAGTGTTTTACACTTAACTTGACAATGCTTATGTTTTATCCTATTTTCTTCAGATGGAAGGAGTTGAGCAATAGTGGTTGTAGCCGTCTACGACCGACGGGCATAACAGTAGACCCCTTCTTAGGGCCCCTCCCCGGGGGTTTTGGCTTTCTTGGATGTTGAGCATGAAACTGTCTGATCAACTCCTTATCAAGGATGTTAACAGCAGGCTCCCAGCTGTTCTCTTCGGGGCCATATCCTTCCCACGAGATCAGATATTCCCAACGCCTCCTGTGCTTCCTTACATCCAGTATGTCCTCAGCTTGATAAGTGATGTCTTCTTCAGAAGTTAGAGGTTGAGGTTCCAGAGGTTTCTTGAAGAATTCCGATAGGATGAGTGGTTTCAACAGTGAGATGTGAAAGGCATTATGGATTCTGAGCGAAGTGGGTAGACGAAGGCTGTAAGTGACCAGGCCCAGCCGGCCAAATACGGGAAAGGGCCCGATATATCTGGGAGCAAAGCGGGCAGAAGGCAACTTTAGACAAATAAAGCGGGTGCTGAGCCACACCTTGTCCCCAGGGTTCAACTGAGGAGCTGCCTGATGATGGGGATCATAGAACTTCTTCTATTTTAGGGCAGCTTGTTCTAGAAGCTGCTTAGTATGCTCCCACAGCTGATGCAGTTCTTGAGCAGAGGCTTGCGCAGCCAGAGAAAGTACAGACAGAGGTATCGGAAGAGGAGGCAGAGGCTGTCATCTGTACACTACTTGGAAGGGGGAAGATCCAGTAGATGCTGACTGATGAGAGTTCAAGGCGAACTCGGCCCAAGGTAATAAGTTGGACCAGTCGTTCTGCTGGGAATTCACGTATGCCCGAAGGAACTGCTTCAGGGTATGGTTAGTTCTCTCTGATTGTCCATTGCCCTGAGGATGATAGGCCGATGTGAGGTCCAGGGCGATATCAGATTTCTTACACAAAAACCTCCAGAACTTGGCCGTGAATTGGACACCCCTGTCCGAGAGGATGTCTCTCGGGAGTCCATAAAGGCGGAAGATGTGCCGTATGAAGAGCATGGCGAGCTCTGGGGCTGAAGGTAGTCCAGGTAGTGCCACAAAGTGGGCCATCTTCGAAAAGCAGTCCATGGTGACCCAAATGGTATTATTGCCACTGGACAAAGATAGATCCACAATAAGGTTCGTGGATATGTGTGTCCACGGCTTGCTAGGTGCTGGAAGAGGCTGTAGGAGTCCCCAGGGGCAACCCGCTGGCGGCTTTTGTCGGGCACAAGTGGGACATAATTCCACATAAGCTTGAGTGTCCTGCTTCATGGTTGGCCACCAGTAGAACCTCTGAAGTGTTGTGAGTGTTCTTGCTTGCCCGGGATGATTAGAGAGCAAGGAATCATGCGTTCAGCGGAGGATCTTTCTACGAAGAGGCCGGGAACCACCGTCTTCCTGGAAGGCACCGTATGTGTAGCGGTGAAGAGTACTGTAGTTGTGTTGATGATGTGCGGGGAACATCGGGGACATTATCAGTGGTGAATGAACGAGCGAGGGCATCTGCTCGAATGTTCTTGTCGGTTGGTCGGTACTACAGTAGGAAATTAAATCGGGTGAAAAAAAGAGACCAACGGGCCTGTCTGTGATTAAAGCATTGGGCATGGTGTAGGTACTCGAGGTTCTTATGATCAGTGTACAGTTATTTGACGTTGTGCTCCCTCGAGCCAGGGATGCCATTCTTCAAAAGCTAATTTGATCGCCAGCAATTCTTTGTCCCCAATCCCGTAGTTACGCTCAGCTGGAGAGAAGCGGTGGGAAAAGAACGAGCACAGGTGCAAGATGTGGTTGATGGAATACTGGCTGAGTACTGCACCAACACCAGCGTCTGAAGCTTCCACCTCGACGATGAAGGGTCGTTGGGGGTCAGGATGACACAGGCATGGCTCCTGCAGGAATGCCTCCTTATGTTTCCAGAAGGCAGATACGGCTTTGGGTGACCACTGAGATGGGTTGGCTCCCTTTCGTGTCATAGCCATGAGTGGAGCAGTAAGTGTCGAATGGTGGTTGATGAACAATCTGTAATAATTAGTGAAGCCTAGAAATCTTCAGAATGCCTTAAGACCCGTTGGCTGGAGCCATTCCCGGATACTTTTAGCCTTCTGTGGATCCATTTGAAATCCCTGGCTAGAGACCACATAGCCCAGGAAAGGGACGGACTCCTTATGAAAAGAGCATTTTTCCAGCTTGGCGTACAGCTGGTTATCTCTTAAGCATCGTAGAACATTGATGACGTCCCGACGATGACTCTGAAGATCTTGCGAAAATACCAGGATGTCATCCACATAGACCACGACACAACTGTAGAGCATTTCCTTCATCATATTCTGGAACACCGCAGGTGCATTGCAGAGGCCAAATGGCATAACCAGATATTCAAAATGGCCGTCGCGGGTGTTAAATGCAGTTTTCCACTCATCACCCTGGCATATCCTGATCAAATTGTAAGCTCTCCTGAGGTCCAATTTGGTGAATATCTTGGCC
Source organism: Rhinatrema bivittatum (assembly GCF_901001135.1). Lineage (NCBI taxonomy): Eukaryota > Metazoa > Chordata > Amphibia > Gymnophiona > Rhinatrematidae > Rhinatrema > Rhinatrema bivittatum. The sequence continues at coordinate 2,807,362 of NC_042616.1, forward strand.
CCTTGGAGCCTGTCAAACAGTTTGGATATTAATGGCAGAGGGGAGTGATCCTTCAGTGTAATTTCATTCAGACCGCGGTAATCTATGCACGGCCGGAGGGAGGAGTCCTTTTTTCTACAAAAAAGAACCCTACTCCAGCGGGGGACTTGGAAGGCCAAATGAAGCCTTTGGCCAAATTTTCCTGTATATATTCGGACATGGCTTTGGTTTTGGTCAGAGAAAGTGGATAGACTCTTCCTCGAGGAGGCTCCATGTTGGGCAACAAATTAATAGCGCAATCAAAGGAGCGATGTGGAGGCAAGGCGTCTGCAGCTTTCTTTGAGAATACGTCCTGGAAAGGGAGTGTTGCAGTGGAAGTCCTGGGATAGACGGTTGCGTGGTCAGACAGAACATCAGGGAGACTGTCTCCAAACATTTTTTATGGCCATGTCCAAAATCAGAAAAGAAAAATTTCTGTATGAAGGGATCCTGTGCAAAGTCGAATAGGGATTGTAGAGAAGGCGACTTCGCCGGGTAGTGGTTCGCCATGGATAGTAGAAAGTAACAATGGCTTCAGTATACGGACTGTAGGAATACATAAGTGTTCTACAAGTTGCCGGAGAAGAAAGTTTCCACCGGCTCTGGAGTCCACTAATCCCAGGGTGTGAAACTCCTGGGTGTCCAAATTAATGGTGACAGGTAGGGTTAATGGAGGAGAAGGTGCAGTTAGGCCTAGGAGGAGTCCTCCAGCGGATCCTAGGCCAGGGAGTTTCCCGGACGGAGAGGGCAGGAGGGAACCACATGACCCGATTGGCCGCAATACATGCAGAAGCCGGCCTTCTGGCGACACTGCTTCTCCTTTGCGGATAGGTGATTACGACCCATTTGCATCAGTTCCTCATCCTCGGCGCTTGGTGTGGTGACGACTTGAGTAGAGGACGCTGGGCGGATGCGTGGAGCAGTAGAAGCTACTCTCTTGGTTCCTCTGACCTCCTGGGAACGTTCACGCAGACGGCAATCTATGCAACCAGCGAGGTCTATAAGGAAGTCCAAGGCCTCAGGGAGTTTTCGTGCTGTCAACTCGTCCTTGATGCGTGGGTTCAGACCCTCAAGGAATATGGCATGCAGGCAGCCCAGATTCCAGTGCAATTCTGACGAGAGAGTCCAAAACTCGATGACGTAATCAGTCAGTGATCTGGAGCCTTGCTGCAAATGTAAGAGTGTTGATCCGGAACATAAGAACAAAAGAACATGCCATACTGAGTCAGACCAAGGGTCCATCAAGCCCAGCATCCTGTTTCCAACCTGGCAAGTACCCAAAAATTAAGTCTATTCCATGTTACTGTTGCTAGTAATAATAAGTCAATTTAATTAATAGCAGGTAATGGACTTCTCCTCCAAGAACTTATCCAATCCTTTTTTAAACACAGCTATACTAACTGCACTAACCACATCCTCTGGCAACAAATTCCAGAGTTTAATTGTGCATTGAGTAAAAAATAACTTTCTCTGATTAGTTTTAAATGTGCCACATTCTAACTTCATGGAGTGCCCCCTAGTCTTTCTATTATCTGAAAGAGTAAATAACTGATTCACATCTACTCGTTCTAGACCTCTCATGATTTTAAACACCTCTATCATATCCCCCCTCAGCCGTCTCTTCTCCAAGCTGAAAAGTCCTAACCTCTTTAGTCTTTCCTCATAGGGGAGCTGTTCCATTCCCCTTATCATTTTGGTAGCCCTTCTCTGTACCTTCTCCATCGCAATTATATCTTTTTTGAGATGCGGCGGCCAGAATTGTACACAGTATTCAAGGTGCGGTCTCACCATGGAGCGATATAGAGGCATTATGACATTTTCTGTTTTATTCACCATTCCCTTTCTAATAATTCCCAACATTCTGTTTGCTTTTTTGACTGCCGCAGCACACTGTACCGACGATTTCAATGTGTTATCCACTATGACGCCTAGATCTCTTTCTTGGGTTGTAGCACCTAATATGGAACCTAACATTGTGTAACTATAGCATGGGTTATTTTTCCCTATATGCATCACCTTGCACTTATCCACATTAAATTTCATCTGCCATTTGGATGCCCAATTTTCCAGTCTCACAAGGTCTTCGCCCTGGGTCATCAAAGACGGTTCGGAAGAGGGCAAGGAAGCCCAGTAGGTTGCTAAGAATTGGATCCATACGTTCCCAAAGAGGCGACGCACAGTCCAATGCTTTCCTGTCCAGAAGGGATAAGATATATGTGGTTTTGGAGACTACATCAGGAAAATAGACTGGTTGTAAGGAGAAGTGCATGTTGCACTGGTTCAAGAAGCCCCTACATGATGAGCGGTCACCTGCAAATCGAGGAGGTGCCAGCAAGGGCACTGGAGGCCGGAAGGGTGGCGCAAGCATAGCTGGGTTAGCTTTGGCAGGCGTTGGAATGGCGTCCAGCCAATTATTCAATTGATTGATGGCGTTAGCCAAAGTCTCTATGTTAGGGTGGTGGACCCTTGAGCCAACTGGGACAGATGGTGATACTCCGTGGGAAGGCCCACAGTGATGGTCGCAGCCGAGAGGCGGCAGGGAGCAGGAGACCAGAAGGATGCTTCACCACTGGAAGCCCGAGATCCCCCCAGGAGGAGCCCGTGAGGATTGGATAGGTTCTTGGAGGAGAAGTCCATTACCTGCTATTAAGATCACTTAGAGAATAGCCACTGCCATTAGCAATGGTAACATGGAATAGACTTAGTTTTTGGGTACTTGCCAGGTTCTTCTGGCCTGGATTGGCCACTGTTGGAAACAGGATGCTGGGCTTGATGGACCCTTGGTCTGACCCAGTATGGCATTTTCTTATGTTCTTATGATCCGAGCTGCTTGGACTTAAGTGGCCTCCTGTGGTCTGGTACCCGAAGAGGTGTCCTGAAGCGTGAAGACGTTGGAGTAGGTGCCAGGAGGTCAACTGGAACTTCACCACTGGAAGCCCCTGATCCACCCCGGGAGGAGCCCGTGAGGACCCGGGCCGCTTGGGCTTAGGAGGGACCTCCTGGATAGAGTAGACTAGATACCAGAGAGCGAGCCAGAGTCCGAAGCAAATAACAGAAGCCAGAGACAGAAGCCAGGAACTAGCCGAAGTCAGAAGCCAGGGACGAGCCGAAGTTATTGCCTTAATGTTTTGAATATAGTTCTTATCTACATTCCTTCTCTCCCTTACACTCTGCAACCTATATTTTTCACGCTACTTATGCGCTTGCTTTCACCCACCTCCCCCTTCTCTCCTTTTTCTATTCCTGCTCCCCCTTCCCCTGTCCCTGTTATTTTGTAATTTCTCTTTCCTCGCTACAAGAGTTGATTGTAAGCCGGCATGATATGTCCTATGAATGTCGGTATATCAAAAGTTAATAAATAAATAAATAAGTAAGTCCGAAGCAGCAACTAGCAACTCAAATGACTGAACCTCGTTGCAAGGCACTGAGACGCTTGTCAAGCCAGTTTAAATACTGGCAGCGTCTTACGTCACTTCTTGAGGCAGGGCCGGGTTTTCCCGCACTGGTCCCTTTAAATGGCCGAGCCCCTGAGCGCGCACGCGCCTAGGAGCAGGTCCTGCACCAGCTTCGACGGCATCTCCCTCACTGAGGGAACGCCGCAAAGGAGGTCTTGGGCCCGACCAGGCCTCAGCCATGCTGCCGCACGACACTCCGGGGTAAGTGGGGGACCGGCCCGCGGACCTCCGAGGGTCAGGCACATAACAGTACCCCCCTTCTACGCCCCCTTCCTAAGGGCTTCGGCTTAGCAGGGTGGCATAGATGAAACTGTTGAAGAAGAGCTTTATCCAAAATGTTGGAGGCAGCTCCCAGGAATTCTTCTCAGGGCTATAACCTTCCCAGGAGAGGAGATACTCCCATCGTCTGAGGTGGAATCGCACATCCAATACCTCTTTTACTTGGTAGACGGTGTCTTCCTGAGCCTCGGGTGCGGCCAGTTCAGGGATCTTGCTATGGAAAACAGACAAGACCAATGGCTTGAGCAATGAGACATGGAACACATTATGAACCTTGAACGTGGATGGAAGGCAGAGGCAGTAGGAGACAGCACCCACCCGTTCCATGATTGCGAACGGGCCAATGTATCTCGGGGCCAAGCGCATAGAAGGAACTCGCAGGCAAAGGTGTTTGGTACTTAGCCATACCTTGACCCCGGGGAGGAATGTTGGAGCTGGACGTCGTAGACGGTCTGTGTACTTCTTTGCAGTGACAGCCGTGCGTTGAAGTTTCTCCCGGGTAGAGCCCCAGAGATTGCATAACTGTTGGGCTGTGAGTTGCACGGCTGGGGATGGTACCGCCAATGGCAAAGGAGGTCGGAGACGTTTCCCATAGACTATATGGAAGGGGGACCTGCCGGTGGCTGAATGTCTATGGTGGTTGTAGGAAAATTCTGCCCAAGGGAGTAAAGCCACCCAATCATTCTGTAGGTCTCCCACGAAGGCTCAGAGGAAGGTTTTCAAGGTCCGGTTTGTGCGTTCCACTTGGCCATTGCCTTGCGGGTGAAAGGCAGTCGTGAAGTCTAAATGAACCCCAAATTTCCGGCAGAGTGCTCTCCAATACTTAGCCGTGAACTGTGAGCCCTAGTCAGAGGTGATATGAAGAGGGAGCCCGTGAAGGCGAAAGATGTGCAGAGTGAAGAGACTCGCGAGCTCAGGTGTTGTGGGCAATTTAGTGAGGGGGACGAAGTAGGCCATCTTAGAAAACCTATCGATCATAACCCATATCACAGTTTTTCCTTCCGAAGGAAGTAAGTCCACAATGAAGTCGGTAGACAAATGGGTCCATGGTTCGGTGGGGATAGGTAACGGTTGAAGAAGGCCCCAAGGACGGCCATTCAAAGTCTTCTGTCAGGCGCAGGTCGGGCAGGAACTGACATAGAGCCAAACATCTCTCCGGAGCTGAGGCCACCAGTAGTATTCAGACAGTAGGTCCTGGGTTTGCGCAACCCCTGGATGACCTGTGGTCAAGGAGTCATGAGCCCATGACAATGCCTTCCTGCACAGGTGAGCCGGTAAGACTGTCTTCCCCATAGGGACCATTTCTGATGCTGCGAGAAAGACCTTGGCTGGATCGAGGATATATTGAGTCGGATTAGGGTTATCCTCTCTCTCTGTTGTTTGAGAGAGGGCATCGGCTCTAACATTCTTGGAGGCTGGCCTATACTGGAGAAGGAAGTTAAACCTGCTAAAGAAAAGTGACCATAGGCTTGTCGAGAGTTGAGGTGTTGGGCTCGGCACAGGAATTCCAGCATCTTATGGTCTGTGTAGATGATCACGGGGTGTTGGGCCCCCTCCAGGAACTGGCACCACTCCTCCAACGCGAGCTTGATGGCCAGTAGCTCCTTATCACCAATACTGTAATTTCTCTCTGCCGGAGAAAACTTTCGAGAGAAGTAGGAACATGGTAGGGGTTTGCCTTTAGCAGATAACTGGCTCAGGACAGCCCCTACTGCAAGATCAGATGCGTCTACCTCTACGATAAACTGTCAATGCGGATCTGGGTGGTGGAGACAGACATCGAGAAGACAGGCTTCCTTCAGGCTCTGGAAGGCACTAAGCGCAATTGGAGGCCAGTTCTTGGCATCGGCTCCCCTCCTGGTAAGGGCTGTGAGCGGCGCCACTCTCTGGGAATAATGGGGTATAAACTGGCGATAGAAATTAGCAAAGCCAAGGAAGCATTGAAGCGCCTTGATCCCTACCAGCTGTGGCCAATCCCGAATTGTCGCCACCTTATCAGGGTCCATGTGGAAGCCGAAGGATGAAACTATGTATCCGAGGAAGGGCAAGGATTCTTGCTCGAACTGACATTTTTCTAACTTAGCAAAGAGACGATTTTCCCGAAGCTTCTGTAGAACTTGCCGCATCTGAAGGTGGGGGGTGGACAGGTCTTTGGAACAGACCAAAACATTGTCGAGGTAGACTATGACAGAGGTATGCAACATATCCCTCAAGACCTCATTCAGAAGGATTTGGAAGACCACTGGGGCATTGCATAAGCCGAAGGGCATGACCAAATCCTCGTAATGCCCGTCTCTAGTATTGAACGCTGTCTTCCATTCGTCGCCTGGTCGTATCCGTACCAAATTGTACGCACCCCTGAGATCCAGCTTGGTAAAGATCTTAGCTCCTTGGAGCCTGACTAGCAATTCGTGAATCAGAGGCAAAGGGTACCGGTCCTGCCTTGTGATGGCATTGAGGCCACGGTAGTCGATGCAGGGTCGGAGTGACCCGTCCTTCTTGGCCACAAAGAAGAAGCTGGCCCCGGCGGGGGAATTGGAGGGCCAGATAAAGCCTTTCTCTAGATTCTCCTGGATGTATGTAGACATGGCTTGGGTTTCAGGGAGCGATAAGGGGTAAACCCGTTCCCTGGGAGGCATAGTGCCAGGGACCAAGTTTATGGCACAGTCAAAGGGCTGATGTTCAGGAAGGAGTTCTGCCTTCTCCTTAGAAAAGACATCCGCATAATCATGATACTGTGGCGGGAGCACCATGGGCGTGGTCAGGAGAGGTACACTGAGGTGAGGAATAGTTGTCATGCAGGAGTCAAAACAAGACGGGCTCCAGGAGGTGATCTGGAGGGTATCCCAGTGTATAACTGGGGAATGTTTCTGAAGCCAGGGCAAGCCCAAGATAATTGGGTGGATGGACTTCTCTAGGACGAGGAGTGAGATTTCTTCCACGTGTAGGAGACCAGTACGTAGCACAAAAGCTTGGTGCAGGTAGAAATGCTCCCCGGGAGAAGGGTACGGTGAATAGAAGATACCCAGATGGGAGGAACTCGGGATTGGACCCCAATCTGCAGCTGCCGGACGAGGTCTGCGAGGATGAAATGTCCTCCTGCTCCGGAGTCAACCAAGGCCAGTGTATCCCTCACTGAGGAAACGCCAGGATAGATAAGAGTAACCGGAATGGTGCATGAGGAGGCTGGACTTGTATTACCTAGGGTCAGCTCCTCAATGATCCCTAGGTTCTGGCGTTTCCCGGCCGCTCAGCCACATTGAGCTAGGAAGTGCCCATTGTTGCCGCAATACAAACAGAGGCCTTGGGTTTGTAGATGTCTTCTCTCCTCCTGCGAGATAGGACCACATCCTAATTGCATGAGCTCATCCCCTTGGGCTCCAGCTGAGGAAGAGGGCGCTGGTCGTGGAAACATAGATCCCGAGTTACTGGGCTTACGGACGGCTTCCCTTCATGAAAGCGGCATTGGATTCGGCGGTCGACCCTGCCTGCTAGCTCAATTAGGCTTTTCAGGTCATCCGGAAGGTCCCTCACGGCTAATTCATCTTGGAGGTGTGAAGATATACCTTCTAGGAATATACCATGAAGGCTATCCTCCCTCCAGTCCAGCTCTGTGGCCAAGGTATGGAACTCCATCGCATACTCGGTGAGGTTCCGAGTGCCTTGGCGTAGCTGAAGTAATTCGGTTGCAGCGGTGGGTCTGTGAGCAGGCTCGTCATAGATATGGCGGAAGGCTGAGACAAACTGTTCTAGATCCCCAAGGATGGGGTCTTTACGCTCCCATAGCAGGGAGGCCCAGGCCAGGGGCTTCCCATCCAGCAGACATATGATGTAATTGGTCTTTACCAGATCCGTCGGAAACTGGGAAGGCAGCAGAGAGAAACGGATGTAACACTGATTGAGAAATCCGTGGCACTGCTTCGCCTCTCCTGAATACCGTGAAGGTGCCGGCAGTTACGTGGGTGTTGCCAGTACAGAATCGGCCGAGGCAACTGGTGTGGGAGGTACAAGCGCAGGTGCTGCGTCAATATGATTGGCCAGTCTCTCTACTGTCGCCATCAAGGCATCAAGGCAGATCTGCTGTTGCTGTAGCTGCTGGGCAATTCCGAGGATGTCCTTTAGGCCCGCCATGTCTGCCGGGTCCATGGCCTTGCAAACTGTTAGAGTGGTGGACCCTTGAGCCGACTGGGACAGATGGTGATACTCCGTGGGAAGGCCCACAGTGATGGTTGCAGCCGGGAGGAGGCATGGAGCAGGAGACCAGAAGGATACTTCACCACTGGAATCCTGAGATCCCCCTAGGAGGAGCCCGTGAGGATCCGAGCCGCTTGGACTTAAGTGGCCTCCTGTGGTCTGGTACTCGAAGAGGTGTCCTGAAGCATGAAGATGTTGGAGTAGGTGCCAGGAGGTCAACTGGAACTTCACCTCTGGAAGCCCGTGATCCCCCCGGGAGGAGCCCGTGAGGACCCGGGCCGCTTGGGCTTAGGAGGGACCTCCTGGATAGAGTGGACTGAATACCAGAGAGCAAGCCAATAACAGAAGCCGGAGACAGAAGCCAGGGATGAGCTGAAGTCAGAAGCCAGGGACGAGCAGAAGTCAGAAGCCAGAGATTAGCCAAAGTCAGAAGCAGCAACTAGCAACTCAAATGAGTGAACCTCGTTGCAAGGCACTGAGAAGCTTGTCAAGCCAGTTTAAATACTGGCAGCATCTTATCTCACTTCTTGAAGCAGGGCAGGGTTTTCCCACGCTGGTCCCTTTAAATGGCCGAGCCCCTGCACGGGTGCGCACCTAGGGGCGGGGCCTGCACCGGCTTCGACAGCGTCTCCCTCGCTGAGGGAATGCTGCGAAGGAGGCCGCAGGCTCGACCAGGCCTCAGCCATGCTGCCACTGCCGCAGGACGCCCCGAGGTAAATGGGGCACCGGCCTGCAGACCTCTGCAGGTCGGCACATAACACTCTAGGATCTTCTGTTGCTCTGTGATTCGTTGGACCAGGCCAGGGATGGCCTGGATTGCTGAGATCTGTGCTGGGTCCATGGATTTGGCAATCTGTTAGGATTCTGTGATGATTAGTTGGTACGTGGGCCCTGGGCCGAAGTGAGAGGTGGTAGCACCCACAGGGAGGAGCCCCGTGAGCCTCACTGTTGGGAGGCAAGGTCTCAGGTGACGTCAGACACAGAAACAGTCTAGAGTCTTTATTAAAGATATAGAAGCACTACCCGAGTGTTATTATTTGTGATAGTTGTGGGTGGATCCTTGGGCCGGTGGCAGATGACTACGCCCACGGGCGAAGATCCCGAGAAGGACCACCGGTCAGGCTCAGAGTTGGGAGACAGACACACACTAGTTCTTTTATTAAACTGTTTTAAAGAACCACCAGAGGTGGCAGTAGTGAGCTGGAAGTGCCCGGCTGGGCTGTAGTCCCTCAGGCACTGGAACAGCGATCCCAGGATGACTGAGCTATAGAGAACTTGAGATAGTGAGTAGGCAGGGTATGCGGAGTTCAGGAACAGAACCTTGGTGGTAACACTCACACAATAGTCTCTTGGAACAGTCCCAGAGCTGGAATGAAGTAGGCCCTCGAGGAGCGAGTACCTGGTTCCAGGGAAAGCTCTGAGAGAGAGATGGTAACTCACTGGTGTTGTAGGCAGTGGTGACTTCCTGGCAGAAGTTATATTCAGTAGCAGGTCCGGGAACGTGGGCCCTCGAGGAGCGAGTACTGGTTCCAGGGAAAGCTCTGAGAGAGAGATGGTAACTCACTGGTGTTGTAGGCAGTGGTGACTTCCTGGCAGAAGTTACATTTGGTAGCAGGTCTGGGAACGTGGGCCCTCGAGGAGCGAGTACCGGTTCCAGACTGTGACCTGAAAAGCAAGAGAGAAAGCAAGGCCCCCGAGGAGCAGGTACCCCTGGTAAAGTCCGAGGAGGCAGAGTAGCAAGGTAAGCGGAGAGCGAATCCCATCTGCAGCAATACCTGGAGGCAGCTTAATTAGCTAGCAAAACAAGAGACCTTAAATATCCGGTGATGATGACATCATCTCAGGGGGACGCCCCTGAGGTTCGCGCCACAGCTGGTACTTGAGTCGGGGCCGCGCTCGCGCCCTTAGGCCTCAGGAGAAACATGGCGGAAGGCAGCGTCTAGCCGGTCCGGGAACGCCGGAGGAGTCGGCAAGATCACGCTGCGGCAGCCAAACTTTCATCAACCAAAGATGGAGTCGCCAAAGAGGTAAGGTGGGCGGAGTAGAGAAGTCGGGCAGCGACAGTCGCAACACCGAGGAGCGGGGGTGCTAATGAGGAGGTCTCACAGAACCAGAGAGACAGGGTCTGTGAAGTAAGGAAATACGCAGAGGGGATACCTCCATGGCGCCAACGGGGGGGAGGCGGGAGGGTGAGGGAAGCTAAAGGATGTGTTTTAAAGGGTCGGGGTGGGGTTAGGGGTTGTTTTTGTGTGCCATTTTTTCCCGCCCTCCCCCAAAACACTCGCCACGCAACACATCAAACGGATGATTAGTTATATTTGTGGGGAGTCACGATTCGTTTCGCCTCCCCATGAATATAACGAAAATTGCCATATGTGTTGCGGATCGCCATTCGGCGAACACGAATGCACACCCCTACAGATTTCATTGTGGACCTTCCTTCCTCCAGTGGCAACAATACTATCTGGGTTACAGTGGACCGATTTTCAAAAATGGCCCACTTTGTGACGCTACTGGGCCTTCCCTCCTCCCCGGAGTTGGTGAAACTGTTTATTCGCCACATTTTTCGCCTCCATGGATTACCGAGACACATACTATCAGATCGAGGCATACAATTTACAGTCAGGTTCTGGAGGTCACTATGTAAAAAATTTGAAATTGCCTTAGACCTCACATCGGCCTATCACCCACAAGCCAATGGAGAGACAGAGAGGATGAACCGAACCCTGAAACAGTTCCTTCGGGCATATGTGAACTCTCGGCAGAATGACTGGTCCGATTTACTTCCCTAGGCCGAGTTCGCTTTAAACTCACACCAGTCTGCATCTACCGGGTCATCACCCTTCCAAGTAGTATATGGACGCCAGCCTCTGCTTCCTCTTCCTCTACCTCTGTCTATATCTTCTCCAGCAGCGCAAGTGCTGCTGGAGAAGTTCTTTAATAGTTTTCCTGTATACTTGTGTTAATGTATTCTGCCTTGAGGCGACTGTTTTAATGTATTTCCGCCCTGGAGGCGACTGTTCAGTTCCTTGTAAACCGGTGCGATATGTATTCTTTACAGGAACATCGGTATATAAAAATTAAAAATAAATAAATAAATAAAATAAGTGACTGCACAGGAGCTGCATGAGCTCTGGGACCACAACTTCTACAACAAGTCGCTCAGAAATCCAAGAAGTTCTATGACGACCATCATCAGGCAGCTCCACAGTTTAACCCTGGAGACAAGGTGTGGCTCAGCACTCGCTTTATTCGCATGAAACTGCCTTCAGCCCGCTTCACTCCCCGATACATTGGACCTTTTCCTATACTCCGCAGACTGGGACCAGTCACTTACAGTCTCCGCCTGCCCACGTCGCTCAAGATACATAACGCCTTCCACATCTCACTGTTAAAACCCCTCATCCTGTCAGAGTTTTCCAACCTCTGGTGTCTGAGGAGGACATTTCTTACCAAGTACAGGACATCTTAGACGTGAGGAAGCATGGAAAGTGATGGGAATACCTAATATCTTGGGAAGGAATTGGTCCTGAGGAAAACAGCTGGGAACCTGCAGTCAATATCCTTGACAAAAGCCTGATCCATCGGTTCCATGCTTTGCACCCAAGGAAGCCCAAAACCCCAGGGAGGGGGCCCTAGGAAGGGGGATACTGCTATGCCTGTCGGTCGCAGATGGCTGCGACCGCTGTTGTTCACCTCTTGCTTAACTACTCTTCCATTGGGCCAACTCACGTCCTCAGCCAGCTATTGCCAGCCTGCACGCTCTGGTTCCCGGGCCTCCTGGGATGGCATGGATGTTGCCGACCGCCATCTTGACCCCGGAGTTCCTTAGGCGCTCGCACACGCTACCAGCCCAGTCTTTTTGCACATCATGGCGGGAACCTCGGGTGACGTCAGTTCTCAAGGACTCTTAAGCCGGCTGGCCCTGCCTACCTACAACTTGGCAATGAGTTCCCTCATTACTGAATCTGCTTCGTTACGACTCTGGTTCCAGTTCCTGCTGCCTGGTGTGAGACTCCTTGGGGGCTTCCTGGTGTGAGGCTCCTCGGGGGCCCCTCTCGTCTCTGGCTATCCGCTCCACGGAGGGCCTTCTTCCTAGGATCGCTGCCTGCTCCATTCCCCAGGGCTTTCTCTGGAACTATTGCTCTTCTCTTGTGGGTACTCCGCTCTGTGGACCTTTCCCATACTACTGCTACAAGAAGTATCCTCTTCGGCTTATCCCGCTCTGCGGACCCTTGCCATACTACTGCTACTAGACGAACCCTCTTCAGTGTACCCCACTTTGCGGACCACTACCGTGCTATTGCTACAGAGGAATCCTTCTCAGTGTACCCCGCTTGTGGACCATTGCCGTGCCATCGCTACCAAGGAACCTCATTGGTGTACCCCACTCCACGGACCACTGCCAACTCTTCACTACCAGAGGACTCCTTCGTGGGAATACCCCACTTCACAGACTTGATACACCTCAGCGTCTGTGTGTGTCTCTGCCACGCTCCCCACTCCGCGGCACTCTACTTCTTTTAATAAAGATTAAGGACTTTCTAGCCTGACCTCTTGTCAGCGCCTGAGCTGACGTTCCCTGGCTCCACCACCTGGGGTCACTCTCTCCGGCTATTTCAGTCCTTCTGTTATGACTCATAAGTGTGTGGGCCCTGGGCCGAGGTGAGAGATGGTACCGCCCACAGGGAGGAGCCCTGTGAACCTCACCGTCGGGATAGGTGGTCTCAGCGGATGTCAGACACAGCTGTTGAATAGAGTCTTTATTAGAGAGATAGAAAGGCACAGCCCGCGGAGCGGGGGATGCAGTAAAAGTAACAAGATCTGTGTAGAGGGGTATACCCAGAGGGAATACCTAAGACATGGAGATCCGGTAGTGACCCACAGAGAGGGGTACGCCGAAGAAGTCTCTCTGTAGTGGTGATGCGGTAGTGGCCTGCAGTGCAGGGTACACAGAGGGATTCATCACACAGAGATGGTATGGTAGTGGCCCGAGGTACGGGAACGCAGGTGAGGGTCCTGTGGCGATGGTGCGGTAATGGCCTGCAGCTCAGGGTACACCGGAGTGGTTCCTCACTTAGAGATGACACGGTAGTTGCCCAAGGTACAGGGTACACCAGAGAGGATCCCACAATAAGGCTGGTATAGCAGTGGTCCATGGAGTCAAGGTACTCACAGAGTGGTAGTTCCAGGAGAGGTCCCAAGGAATAGGAATAGACAGAGTCCAAGGCAGAAGGCCCTCCAAGGAGTGGATAGCCAGAGAAAAGGAAGGGCCCGCAAGGAGCGGGTACCCAGAGCGTCTCACACCAAAGTGCAGTAACTGGAAGGAAGTCCATAGGGTGAAGCGGATTCAGCAACGAGGGAATTCCTTGCTAACTCGTCAATAGTCAAGACCAGCCAGATTAAGTAAAGCAGAGTGAAGATGTCATCCGGAGGGATGCCCCCGAGGTTCTCGCCATGACATGTACAAGACTGGCCCATGCGCGCGCACATAAGAGATCCCAAAGGCAAGATGGAAGTCAGTAGCGCCCACACTGTCCCAGGAACGCCAGGCAAGTCGGCGGTAGCTGGCAGAGGCTGCCATTCTCCCCAAGGAAGACAATGCAGCAAAGAAACATAGAAATGACAGCAGAAGACGACCAAATGGCCCATCCAGTCTGCCCAGCAAGCTTTGCACTTTTTTTCTCTCATACTTATCTGTTTCATTTGGCTCTTAGTAACCTTTTGGTTCTATTTCCCTTCCACCCCCACCATTAATGTAGAGAGCAGTGCTGGAACTGCATCTAAGTGAAATATCTAGCTTAATTAGTTAGGGGTAGTAACCGCCGCAATAAGCAAGCTACACCCATGCTTATTTGTTTACCCAGACTATGTAATTCAGTCCTTGTTGGTTGTTGTCTGTATATAGATCCACTTTCCTTCATTCCCCTACCGTTGAAGCAGAGAGCTATGCTGGATATGCGTGAAGTATCGGTCTTTCTCCCCTGCCATTGAAGCAGAGAGCTATGCTGGATATGCATTGAAAGTGAAGTATCAGGCTTATTTGGTTTGGAGTAGTAACCGCCGTAACAAGCAAGCTACTCCCCGCTTTTTTGTGAATGCAAATCCTCTTTTCCACATTTCCTCTTGCCGTTGAAGCTTAGAGCAATGTTGGAGTCGCATTAACCGTGTGTGTGATTATTGAATAAGGGTATTATCTCCAGGCAGTAGCCATCATTCCCGCGAGCCACCCCCTCTTCATTCATGTCCTCTAGACTTTATGGATCCACAGTGATTATCCCACATCCCTTTGAAGTCCTTCACAGTTCTGGTCTTCACCACTTCCTCTAGAAGGGCATTCCAGGCATCCACCACCCTCTTCGTGAAGAAATACTTCCTGACATTGGTTTTGAGTCTTCCTCCCTGGAGCTTCAAATCGTGACCTCTAGTTCTGTTGATTTTTTTCTGATGGAAAACGTTTGTCGTTGTCTTTGGATCATTAAAACCTTTCAAGTATCTGAAAGTCTGTATCATATCACCTCTGCTCCTCCTTTCCTCCAGGGTGTACATATTTAGATTCTTCAATCTCTCCTCATAAGTCATTCGATGAAGACCCTCCACCTTTTTGATTGCTCTTCTCTGGACTGCCTCCATCTTGTCTCTGTCTCTTTGGAGATACGGTCTCCAGAACTGAACACAGTACTCCAGGTGAGGCCTCACCAAGGACCTGTACAAGGGGATATCACTTCCCTTTTCTTACTCGATATTCTTCTCTCTATGCAGCCCAGCATTCTTCTGGCTTTAGCTATTGCCTTGTCACATTGTTTCGCCGACTTCAGATCATTAGACACCATCACCCCAAGGTCTCTCTCCTGCATCCTCTGGCAACAAATTCCAGAGCTTTATTGTGCGTTGAGTGAAAAAGAATTTTCTCCGATTAGTCTTAAATGTGCTACTTGCTAACTTCATGGAATGCCCCCTAGTCCTTCTATTATTCGAAAGTGTAAATAACCATAGAAACATAGAAATGACGGCAGAAGAAGACCAATCGGCCCATCCAGTCTGCCCAGCAAGCCTCACACTTCTTTTTTTCTCATACTTATCTGTTTGTCTTGGCTCCTAGTAACCTTTGGTTCTATTTCCCTTTCACACCCACCATTAATGCAGAGAGCAGTGATGGAGCTGCATCCAAGTGAAATATCAAGCTTGATTAGTTAGGGGTAGTAACCGATTCATATCAACTCGTTCAAGACCTCTCATGATCTTAAAGACCTCTATCATATCTCTCCTCAGCCGTCTCTTCTCCAGTGCTACAGATTATTAGGAAAGGAATGGAGAATAAAACAGAATATCATTATGCTTCTCTATTGCTCCATGGTGCAACCTCATTTTGAGTATTGTGTTCAATTCTGATCACCATATCTCAAAAAAGATATAGCAGAATTAGAAAAGGTATAGAGAAGGGCAACCAAAATGATAAAGGGGATTCAACAATTCCCCTATGAGGAAAGGCTAAAGAGGTTGGGACTCCAGCTTGGAGAAGAGACTGCTGAGGGGAGATATGATAGAGGTCTATGAAATAATGAAGGGAATGGAACAAGTAAACATTAATCAGTTATTTACTCTTTCAAAAAGTACAAAGACCAGGGGACACACAATGAAGTTAGTGGATAATAAATTTAAAAATATGAAGAGAAAATATTTTTTTACTCAAATGTATAATTAAGGTCTGGAATTAATTGCCAGAGGATGTGGTGAAAGCTATTACTATAGCTTTGTTTAAAAAAGGTTTAGACAAGTTCCTGTAGGAAAAGTCTATTAACCAGGTTAAGGTGAAGTGGCAGAAATCCACTGCTTATTCTTGGGATAAGCAGCTTGGAATTTATCTACCCCTTGGGATCCTGCCGGTTACTTGTGACCTGGATGTGCCACTGTTGGAATCAGGACGCTGGGCTTGATGGACCTTTGATCTGACCCAGCATGGCAATTTCTTATGTTCTTATGTAATTTAGGAATCCTGCCGGGTACCTGTGACCTGGATTGCCCACTGTTGGAATCAGGATGCTGGGCTTGATGGACCTTTGATCTGACCCAGCATGGCAATTTCTTATGTTCTTATGTAATTTAGGAATCCTGCCGGGTACCTGTGACCTGGATTGGCCACTGTTGGAATCAGGATGCTGGGCTTGATGGATCTTTGATCTGACTCAGCATGGCAATTTCTTATGTTCTTATGTAATTTAGGGATCCTGCCGGGTACCTGTGACCTGGATTGGCCACTGTTGGAATCAGGATGCTGGGCTTGATGGACCTTTGATCTGACCCAGCATGGCAATTTCTTATGTTCTTATGTAATTTAGGAATCCTGCCGGGTACCTGTGACCTGGATTGGCCACTGTTGGAATCAGGATGCTGGGCTTGATGGACCTTTGATCTGACCCAGCATGGCAATTTCTTATGTTCTTATGTAATTTAGGAATCCTGCCGGGTACCTGTGACCTGGATTGGCCACTGTTGGAATCAGGATGCTGGGCTTGATGGACCTTTGATCTGACCCAGCATAGCAATTTCTTATGTTCTTATGTAATTTAGGAATCCTGCCGGGTACCTGTGACCTGGATTGGCCACTGTTGGAATCAGGATGCTGGGCTTGATGGACCCTTGGTCTGACCCAGCATGGCAATTCCTTATGTTCTTATGTAATTTAGGAATCCTGCCGGGTACCTGTGACCTGGATTGGCCACTGTTGGAATCAGGATGCTGGGCTTGATGGACCTTTGATCTGACCCAGCATGGCAATTTCTTATGTTCTTATGTAATTTAGGAATCCTGCCGGGTACCTGTGACCTGGATTGGCCACTGTTGGAATCAGGATGCTGGGCTTGATGGACCTTTGATCTGACCCAGCATGGCAATTTCTTATGTTCTTATGTAATTTAGGAATCCTGCCGGGTACCTGTGACCTGGATTGGCCACTGGTGGAATCAGGATGCTGGGCTTGATGGACCCTTGGTCTGACCCAGCATGGCAATTTCTTATGTTCTTATGTAATTTAGGAATCCTGCCGGGTACCTGTGACCTGGATTGGCCACTGTTGGAATCAGGATGCTGGGCTTGATGGACCCTTGATCTGACCCAGCATGGCAATTTCTTATGTTCTTATGTAATTTAGGAATCCTGCCGGGTACCTGTGACCTGGATTGGCCACTGTTGGAATCAGGATGCTGGGCTTGATGGACCCTTGGTCTGACCCAGCATGGCAATTCCTTATGTTCTTATGTAATTTAGGAATCCTGCCGGGTACCTGTGACCTGGATTGGCCACTGTTGGAATCAGGATGCTGGGCTTGATGGACCTTTGATCTGACCCAGCATGGCAATTTCTTATGTTCTTATGTAATTTAGGAATCCTGCCGGGTACCTGTGACCTGGATTGGCCACTGTTGGAATCAGGATGCTGGGCTTGATGGACCTTTGATCTGACCCAGCATGGCAATTTCTTATGTTCTTATGTAATTTAGGAATCCTGCCGGGTACCTGTGACCTGGATTGGCCACTGGTGGAATCAGGATGCTGGGCTTGATGGACCCTTGGTCTGACCCAGCATGGCAATTTCTTATGTTCTTATGTAATTTAGGAATCCTGCCGGGTACCTGTGACCTGGATTGGCCACTGTTGGAATCAGGATGCTGGGCTTGATGGACCCTTGATCTGACCCAGCATGGCAATTTCTTATGTTCTTATGTAATTTAGGAATCCTGCTGGGTACCTGTGACCTGGATTGGCCACTGTTGGAATCAGGATGCTGGGCTTGATGGACCCTTGGTCTGACCCAGCATGGCAATTTCTTATGTTCTTATGTAATTTAGGAATCCTGCCGGGTACCTGTGACCTGGATTGGCCACTGTTGGAATCAGGATGCTGGGCTTGATGGACCCTTGATCTGACCCAGTTATGGCAATTTCTTATGTTCTTATGTTTCCTGTGAGTTTCATGCCAGCCAAGATATTTAAAGTCACCGCTGCTACAAGTCCCCATTTATTTACGCTCTGACTGAGTTTGCCATACATGCATATTAACACAGCACATACTACAGGATATTAAGTGGATAGCAGGCACGGTAAAGCAAGGTGCCCTCCCACCCTTACCGTGTTTGTAGCCTGAGATCTCAAGGACCCCCTGTAAGCAACAAGATTGCACCCACGGCAGCCTCCCCAGACAGGAAGTGTGCAGTCCCCTTCCCTCCTTCGGCCCCAGAGATACTGAGCAAAATAAATTGTTTAAGATTTTGGCTTACGTTGTAAATCTCACTTTCTGCCTTTATGGTACCTGTTCCCACATCGGTTTTTCTTCTCTCTTTCAAACCTTGTTCTTATTGAAAAAATATAAGGGATCACTGTAAATGATTAAATGTTCAGGCTATAAATATGAAACATATGTGAACCTAGCCGGATGCAGACTATAATACTTGAGATATGATTTATTTGTTTAAGCATGAAAAGGCAGGTATGCAACTTAATATTAATCATGCATACGTAGCAGAGCAAATATTACATACAGAGATAACATTATCTTCTGTGTATTCAACCAAAGGAGACCATAAATTGTCAACGTGAGACGCGCCTCCCTTTATCTGAAATGTTAAATAAATATTCCGTTTCAGGTATTGTCATGCCTTAGGACACCAATCAGAGTGAGGAGAGAAAATGTTATTTTCACTTGAAGGCAATCAACATTTTCCCCCAGACCATTGCTGGTCTTTGGTAATGGCTGTCGGCAGGCGAGGCTCATGGTACCACTTTATCTCCCTCCTGGTTCCAGGTACTTGGGGATGAGATGAAGGAAGACGCAGCCCCACATAACCCAAGAGCAGAGAACAAATTGAAGCCGCCTCAGGCAGGAGAGAGCGCGAGCGAGAGAGAAACCTGAATCGAGAGGAAAGTGAGATGAATTACGATGATGAGGGAGAGAAGAACATTGACAAACGGGGGAGTGCGAGGGAGGAGGTTATCGAAAAAAGGGGCAAAAGAAGGTGACATGAGAGAGAAAATTGACCATTTAATCCTACTCTCTGTTTCCTGTCTTTAACCAGTCTGTAAACCATGAAAGGACATCGCCTCCTATCCCATGACTTTTTAGTTTTCTTAGAAGCTTTTCATGAGGGACTTTGTCAAACGCCTTCTGAAAATCCAAATACACTACATCAACCGGTTCATCTTTATCCACATGTTTATTAACCCCTTCAAAAAAATGAAGCAGATTTGTTAGGCAAGACTTCCCTTGGGTAAATCCATGTTTGACTGTGTCCCATTAAATCATATCTTTCTATATGCTCTACGATTTTGATCTTGAGAATAGTTTCCACTATTTTTCCTGGCACTGAAGTCAGGCTCACTGGTCTATAGTTCCCCAGATCGCCCCTGGAGTCATTTTTAAATATTGGGGTTACATTGGCCACCCTCCAGTCTTCAGGTACAATGTATGATTTTAATGATAGGTTACAAATTTTAACTAATAGATCAGAAATTTAATTTGAGTTCCTTCAGTACCCTAGGATGCATACCATCCGGTCCAGGTGATTTACTACTCTTTAGTTTGTCAATCTGGCCTACTACATCTTCCAGGTTCACAGTGATTTCATTCAGTTCGTTTGATTTATCACCCTTGAAAACCATCTCCGGAACTGGTATCTCCCCAATATCCTCATTAGTAATCATGGAAGCAAATAATTCATTTAGTCTTTCTGCAATGGCCTTATCTTCCCTAAGAGCCCCTTTAACCCCTCCGTCATCTAACGGTCCAACCGACTCCCTCACAGGTTTCTTGCTTCTGATATATTTTTTAAAGTTTTTATTATGAGTTTTTGCCTCTATGGTCAACTTCATTTCAAATTTTCTTCGCCTATCTTATCAATGTTTTACACTTACCTTGACAATGCTTATGTTTTATCCTATTTTCTTCAGATGGATCCTTCTTCCAATTTTTGAAGGATGTTTTTTGGCTAAAATAGCCTCTTTCACCTCACTTTTAACCATGCCGGTAATCGTTTTGCCTTCCTTCCACCTTTCTTAATGCGCGGAATACATCTGGACCCCTCCCCACGAAATTAAAACTTATGCATTCTTTTCCATTTTAAAATGTATTAATTTACCCAACCTAAAGCAGATTGCACATGGAAAACAGACTTTCAAAGTACAATCTTCTGAAGTAAAAATATCACTTATAACAACATATATATTATATTGGCATACAGTGCAAAAAAACACACTTTCAATAATAATAGTTTAATAGACTTAATAAAATACTTTTCTCATAGTAATCAAGGCAGTTTACTGGATCCCATATGGTATTAGATTTATGGTACAGTGCACTGGGTGTGGACCTGACCCACAGAAAGCCAGGAATAAACTGAACTGCAATTCCAATACAGTAAGCCTTCCATATCATAACTGACAGCACTCAACCAATGAAAAAGCCGTACTGCAAATATTACATCAGACCCTAAACACCAATACACCTCCTATTAGGAAACAGATTAAAGCCAGGTTGTTGTAAATCCCTACACAGAAACTACATGCTGGCAGAATCCCTGACCTCAGTCACACAAGCAGAAGACAGGCAGGCTCTCACCAAATACAGAATAAAGAGATCATAAAATATAAAATGAAACATGCAGACAAAAACTGTTGTGACCCCTCTCGCAGCCGGAGCCACGGGAGGCCTCTTACCTCTCATCCCCTGACCTCCCAGAGCATCTAGAGCCACTGCCGATGTTTTTCATGGCAGGGAGCCGCCATCTGCCCTCCTCTTCACCGCGGAGGGGAGCCCCGGACTTCAGCTTCAATTTGCAGTCCAGGCCGCTGGCTCCATCGTCTTCCTGCAGGCTGGGAGGCCTGCTCCTCCACGGCAGGACGCCGCCATTGCTCCACCCCTGCCTCCGTCATCTGGCAGGAAGCCGCCTCCCGCGTCGGGGTCTGCCTGCGGCCCATTCTCCTCCTCCTGCTCTCAGCATCAGCAGGGCCGCTGTCTAGGGTCCTGCTGCCTTCTCTTCCTGTTCCTTAGGTGCGAGGCCGCGCCTCTCTTCCAACTTTAAAGGGCCAGCTGGGAGTGGTTCCTCTGGCCCCACCTGTATGACATCACCTGGGAGTTTCCTGTCCTGCCCTACGAAAGGGCTCTGCGGTCATTCAAGCTTTGTGTTCGCAAGAAGTCAGTTCCTGAGTTGGACTGCTCCTGGATCCTCCGTTCCAGCTTCTGGTCCAGGAATCTTCAATGATGTCCTTCCTCGCTTCTGCAAGGCATTCCATTCCTCATCATCCTTGTCTTCTTGTTTCAGTCCTGATGTCTTCTTGTTCACTCCTGATGCCCATGATCCAGTCCTGATGTCTGAATCATGTTCCGTGACTCAAGTCCTGATGTTCAAGTCCCGAGATGTTCCGTGTTCCAAGTCCTGAGATGTTCCCAGTCCTGATGCTCCGTGCCTCCAGAGGTTCCTTGCTTTTAATCCGAGTTCCTGTTTCCAAGTTCCAAGTTTTATCCTCGTCCCTGGTCCGACTCCGGAGGATCCGAGGGGTTACTTCGCTCCTGTGCTGTGAGATGTCCTGAGCATGTCCTGCTCCCCTCGTGGTCCACGACCAGCCATCTGGCTGTGTAGGGCGCCTGAGGGACTTTGCTTGTCTCCAAGTCTCTTTGTCTACGTTCCTATCTCAAAGTCTCCTCATCTACGTTCCAAGTCTCCTCGTCTTCATTCCTAAAATCTCCGTCTGCCCTTGTCTCCTGTCTGGCCTGCCACCTTTGCCGTTCCCAGTGGCGGGTCCGAAAGGGCCTCACCAGGCTGTGCAGGTCGGCGGGGGCCTGGGCTTCCATTCCTAACCCAGACGGGACTTTCTCTCACCTGCCTTGGCGCTTCTTTGGATCTCCTCTCCTGGTTCACTAGGGCCCAAGGATACACTTCTCCCAGAGATCGGGAGTGCTCCCTAGTGTTCCTTCCTATGGATCCCCAACAGATTGCAAAGGTCATGTGTCCAGTGAGCTTGTTCCAATGTTCCAGTGTTGGGCTCATGCTTGTTTCAGAACTCTCAATCCAAGAACTTTTGTGTCCTTTTCCTTCTGAGTATCCCTTTGACCTGCTGGAGGCGCCAGTTTTGCTGAAAAAAAAATTTTTTTTTGTGTGTTTGGTTCCAGCGTGCCGTTCCCAATTTCCTGGATATTAAATATTCTACTACTAATCAAAAAATGTTTTTTTCTTCTCATTCCTTAGTTATCTTTCCGCAGCGGTCTGGATTCCACAACCTGCAGGAGGTGCCTGCGTCCAGACCTTCTCCAAGTCCAGTCCTGGAACCCTCTCGACCTGTAGGGGGTGCCTGCTACCGTTCCAGGAATTCTCTGTTCTTTCCACTATGATGTGGTCCAGCTCCCTGGGTTCCATACGACCTGCAGGAGGCGCCTGCTCCCAGGTTCCACATCCAGCATCTAGTATCCTCGACGTCAAGAATCCTCAAGCATCAGGGAGTATGCTCCATTTAAAGTGTACACCGCATCAGCACTCCGGGTTTGGGGTTCGTACGACCTGCAGGAGGCGCCTGCACCCAAGACCTGTCTACTGCTCGTCTCTTCCAACCCAGTCCCTGCTTGCATTATTCTAGTGCTTGCCTTGGGGGCCATCTTCAGTTACACAGATCACATCATTGTTTTCTTAGATATTTCCGCGGCTTTTGATACTGTTGATCACCAAATTCTCATCTCCATTCTCAAATCTATAGGTATTTCGGGTGCTGTATTACAATGGTTTATTTCATTTTTGTCTGATCGCATTCAACAAGTCAATATAAACAATCATTCTTCTGAACCATACTCTATTGCATCGGGTGTTCCACAAGGTTCTTCTCTATCCCCTATTCTCTTCAACATCTATCTACTACCTCTTTGCCGCATCTTAGCCTCACTAAACATACAATTCAAAATCTACGCCGATGACATACAGTTTATGGTACCATACAACACCTCTTGGACTCACACATTATCCTTAGTATCTTTATACCTCACGACTATTGACACATGGCTCTCTCACAATAGACTAAAACTAAATCCAAAAAACACAGAAGTAGTCCACCTCTCATCAATTACAGATTCATCCATAGGTCCCCCCCCCTCAATTAGTATTTAACGGTATCACTATCCCCATCTCCAAATCTGCAAAAAATTTAGGTATAACCATTAATTCAGATCTTTCATTAAAACAACACATATCCATAATTACCAGAAATTCATTTTATAAGCTTCAACTCTTGAAACGGCTTCGTCCTCTACTTTTCTTTCACGATTTTCGGACTATACTTCAATCACTCATCTTTTCTGGGCTTGACTACTGTAATTCTCTTTATATAGGTCTCCCAGATAACACACTTCACTCACTTCAACTGATCCAAAACGCAGCAGCACGTATCTTAACAAACTCTTCCATAAAAAATCACATCACTCCGATACTTCAATCATTACATTGGTTACCAATTAAATACAGAATACAATTCAAGATCCTGTCCATTATACACTCTCTCATCTACACTCCTAATTCAATTACCTTATGTTCCATTCTCCGGATTTACAAACCCACAAGACATCTAAGATCACTGGACAAAAACCTCTTAGACATCCCATCACCACGACAGGCCCGTCTTGACATCACCAGAAAAAGATCATTCTCTGTCATTGGACCAATCTTATGGAACGCATTACCAGACTCTTTAAGATCCATATCCAACTCCAAACACTTCAAAAAATCCCTAAAAACACATTTATTTCAATCTGCTTTCCATATATCACACACTAAATAACATAACTACTTCTCCATCACACAGGGCACAACATTATTATATATTGATTTATTTTTTTATTATGTAAACTATTCATTGGTTTAGATTTTTATTTTTATTATATATTTTTGTAATTTTGAGCTTTTATAATTTGATAATCTTTATGTTCTTTTAAATTTAAATCTTTATTTACATTTGTTTTTTATTTAGTTATGTAAACCGTTTTGATTAAACACTGTTTGTAAAGACGGTATACAAACACTTTTAAATAAAATAAATAAACACATCTCTCTGCTTCTGCAAGTAGAGACCCCAGCTATGGGTTACATGTCAGTTCCTCGCAGACATTACCTTCCTGCATTTCACCTTATGATCTCTATTCAGCAAATCACCCTGAATCCACAGCTATATCCAGCCCTTGCTTTGTGCAAGTGGATTCTACCCAGGATCACCATTTCAAGCTATCCTGCATCCAGAACTTGCCACCATGAGTGCTCCAGATTCCTTCATGCAGCATTCCAGAATCAGGACTGGAAGATCCTGATCCTCTGACATCCGCTCTGCTGAACAGCCTCACTGCTAAATTAAGGACTGCACTACTACCTTCCAATGGTCCAGTATGTCTGCACTGTAGTGCTGTTCATTCCCCTGATGGGACCCTGTCTTCTGAGAGAACCATGGTGATTGAACTTTATCATCCTCGAACCCATGAGAATCTATGTGGTTATCTTCAGTCCATTCACCCCAGAAAGCCTTCCATATGGCTCTATTAGGTCACTGAGTATTCGCCAACTCCTGTGTCTTCCACCAGTGACTTACTTCTGCAGGGCCGGTTACCATCGCCTGCATTTGACCTTCCATCTGTGGGGGTTCACTGCGTACACATTGAAATCCTTTACTGTCTTTGAGCCTGGCCACTTGAAGCTCCATCTTCCTTAAGAGGCTCATGATTTACTGCTAAGGAAAATTCATCTTCATAGTCATCTGGGTATCCCCTTCTATAGATCAGTTCCTTGCACTAATGCCACAGTGATACCTACTGACCATCAAGTTCCTCTACGAACAAATTCGCCACTTTGTGGGAACCTGTAGCAACTCTCTCTTCGCCAAGCTATAGAGACTTCTCTCATCTGGCTTTGCAAGCCTGGAAGCCGCTATCCTGAACGTCCTCATACTGCCTTTTTCAGCCTTGAATCAACCATCTTCTTAAGATGAAAGTTGCCTTCAGGATCAACTCTCCATCAGCTGAACTATGTTCCTTGAACTTCCATCCGTGTCCTTCCGGTACCACTGCCTACCCAAAAGCATAAGGCACTTGCAAGTTTGTCTACTTACTCTCCTGGAGTTCCATCTTCACATCTATAGAATCCAGCTTGAAGTCTGATCAGTTTTTTCCATGCTACCACCATGAACCAAGAACCGGACCTCACTCAAAGATACTCCTCATCTATACCTTCTGTTCAAGTCTTGCCTCACAAATCTGCTTCACTTTTTTGAAGGAGTTAATAAACATGTAGATAAAGGTGAACCGGTAGATGTAGTGTACTTGGATTTTCAGAAGGTGTTTGACAAAGTTCCTCATGAGAGGCTTCTAGGAAAAGTAAAAAAAGTCATGGGATAGGTGGCGATGTCCTTTCATGGATTACAAACTGGCTAAAAGACAGGAAACAGAGAGTAGGATTAAATGGACAATTTTCTCAGTGGAAGGGAGTGAGCAGTGGAGTGCCTCAGGGATCTGTATTGGGACACTTACTTTTCTATATATTTATAAATGATCTGGAAAGAAATACGACGAGTGGGGTAATCAAATTTGCAGATGATACAAAATTGTTCAGAGTAGTTAAATCACAAGCTGATTGTGATAAATTGCAGGAAGACCTTGTGAGACTGGAAAATTGGACATCGAAATGGCAGATGAAATTTAATGTGGATAAATGCAAGGCGATGCATATAGGGGGGAAAAACCCATGCTATAGTACAAAATGTTAGGTTCCACATTAGGTGCACCACCCAAGAAAGAAATCTAGGCGTCATAGTGGATAACACATTGAAATCGTCGGTTCAGTGTGCTGTGGCAGTCAAAAAAGCAAACAGAATGTTGGGAATTATTAGGGAATGGTGAATAAAACGGAAAATGTCATAATGCCTCTGTATCGCTCCATGGTGAGACCGCACCTTGAATACTGTGTACAATTCTGGTTGCCACATCGCAAAAAAGATATAATTGCGATGGAGAAGGTACAGAGAAGGGCAACCAAAATGATAAAGGGGATGGAACAGCTCCCCTATAAGGAAAGACTAAAGAGGTTAGGACTTTTCAGCTTGGAGAAGAGACGACTGAGGGGGGATATGATAGAGGTGTTTAAAATAATGAGAGGTCTAGAACGGGTTAATGTCAAACAGTTATTTACTCTTTCAGATAATAGAAAGACTAGGGGGCACTCCATGAAGTTAGCATGTGGCACATTTAAAACTATTCGTAGAAAGTTCTTTTTTACTCAACGCACAATTAAACTCTGGAATCTGTTGCCAGAGGATGTGGTTAGTGCAATTGGTGTAGCTGTGTTTACAAAAGGATTGGATAAGTTCTTGGAGGAGAAGTCCATTACCTGCTATTAAGTTCACTTAGAAAATAGCCACTGCTATTACTAGCAACAGTAGCATGGAATAGACTTAGGGGTAGATTTTCAGACCGCGCGAATAGGCGTACTTTTGCTGGCGCATCAGGCGCAAGCAAAAGTACGCGGGATTTTAGTAGATACGCGCGGAGCCGCTGAGACAGGAGCCGCTGAGACAGGAACCGCTGAGACAGGAACCGCTGAGCAGCGACAGGAGCCGCTGAGACAGATACGCGCGGAGCCGCTGAGACAGGAACCTTGCCTCCCCACTTTCAGAAAAAGACTTAAAACCTGGCTATTCTTGAAAGCCTTTCTAGATACCAACTGAACCCACTCTCAACTCAAGCAACTAAGAACTCCCGTCAGGGTAATCAACAATCTTTGACAACTCAATGTTCTTTCTTTTTAATTTGGCAGGTTTTATTTACCTTGGTTATTCTTTTGTTATCTCATTGTTAATCTCTCTTTTGCCTTCTCTACATTCCAAGTTGCATTTTATCCCTGTTTATTGTAACTGCTACCTTATTCTTCTATCACATGTTAATAACTTAAAACATTAAGGGGGTCATTTTCAAAGGAGTTACGCATGTAAATGTGACATACTATCGTAGCAATTTTCAAAAGCTATTTACTCGAGTAAAGTGCACTTACTTGAGTAAATCTTATGGACAATTCAATGGCATATATTGTAGCAATTTTGAAAAGCCCACTTACTTGAGTAAAGTGTATTTACTCGAGCAAAAACCAGTTTTGCTCGAGTAAATGCTTTTTAAAATCTACCCCTAAGTATTTATTCTTTTGTCACACCTTGTTATTTGTAAACCGGCATGATGCGACTCCCATCGCGAATGCCGGTATATAAGAAATTTAAATAAATAAATAAATAAATAAAAATCCGGGATCGGCGCGCACAAGGCTATGTATTCTGTATAGCCGGCGCGCGCCGAGCCACGCAGCCTATCTCCGTTCCCTCCGAGGCCGCTCCGAAATCGGAGCGGCCTCAGAGGGAACTTTCTTTTGCCCTCCCCTCACCTTCCCCTCCCTTCCCCTACCTAACCCACCCACCCGCCCGGCCCTGTCTAAACCCCATCCTTACCTTTGTCGGGGGATTTACGCCTCCCTCCGGGAGGCGTAAATCCCCGCGCGCCAGCGGGCGGCTAGCGCGCTGGGACGCGACCTGGGGGCGGGTCCGGAGGGCGTGGCCACGCCCCCGGACCGTCCCGGGCCGTAACCACGCTCCCGGACCCGCCCCTGAAACGCTCCTGACACACCCCCAAAACGGCGCTGTGCTTGGTCCCGCCCCCCTCCGAAAACCCCGGGACTTACGCGAGTCCCGGGGCTCTGCGCGCGCCGGTAGGCCTATGTAAAATAGGCTCACCGGCGCGCAGGGCCCTGCTCGCCTAAATCCGCCCGGATTTGGGCAAGCAGGGCTCTTAAAATCCGCCCCTTAGTGTTTGGGTACTTGCCAAGTTCTTATGGCCTGGATTGGCCACTGTAGGAATCAGGATGCTGGGCTTGATGGACCCTTGGTCTGACCCAGTATGGATTGTTCTTATGTTCTTTTGTTACCTGAGCCAAAAGCAATGACTGAATATATTCAGGAGAATCTTGCAAAAGGATTTATTTGCCCATCTACATCACCCGCTGGGGTGGAATTCTTTTTTGTGACCAAAAAAGGATGGGTCACTTAGACCATGTATTAACTACCGCGGCCTAAACGCTATCACCCATAAGGATAAATATCCCTTATCGCTGATCTCTGAATTGTTCGACTGCCTTCAAGGTGCCTCCATCTTCACGAAGCTGGATTTACGCGGGGCATATAACCTGGTGAGGATTCACCCTGATGACATTTGGAAAACTGCCTTTAACACCAGGGATGGTCACTACTAAAACTTGGTGATGCCTTTTGGCCTCTGTAACGCACCCGCAGTATTCCAACAAATGATGAACAAAATTTTTAGAGATCTATTGTACACCAAAGCCGTGACTTATCTAGACGATATCCTCGTCTTTTCCAGGGATCTCTACAGTCACTGTGCCAATGTATGAACTGTCCTCCAAGGTCTTTGTGAAAACCATCTGTTTGCAAAATTGGACAAATGCCTGTTCGAAAAGTCCAGTTTGCCTTTCCTTGGCTATATAATCTCTCAGCAAGGTTTTTCCATGGACCCAGCTAAATTAAAGGGAATCCGGGATTGGCTGCTGCCAGTGGGGCTGAAAGCGCTCCAGCGCTTTTTGGGATTTCTCAACTACTATCGCCACTTCATCCCACATTATTCGACACTGGCTGCTCCTCTGACAGCCTTGACCCGAAAAAGCCAAAACACATGAAACTGGTCGCCTGAGGCCATTGCCACCTTCCATCACTTGAAAGAAGCCTTCCAGAAGGGGTCCTGTCTGCACCACCCAGATCCGACTCGTCCATTCCTAGTCAAAGTTGACGCCTCCGCCATAGGGGCTGGGGCCATCCTAAGTCAATGCACTGCCTCTGGTACTGTAGTTCCTTGTTCCTTTTACTCCCGTAAATTCTCATCGGCAGAGCAAAATAACTGCATCGGGAATTGTGAATTGCTTGCCATAAAGTTGGCTCTTGAAGAGTTGCGCCCGTGGCTAGAGGGTGCACAACATAAATTTACGGTGTTCACTGATCATAAGAATCTGGAACATTTGAGTCAAGCACAACATCTCAATATCTGCCAAGCTCGATGGGCCTTGTTTTTCTCTAGATTTGATTTTGAACTCTACTATTGCCCAGCCGACAAGAATCTCTGGGCAGACGCTCTATCACGGTCCTTTGAGCCTGAAGACATTCCAGAAGAGCCAACCCATATAATCAACCCAGCTTGCATCTCCTTGTGTTACGTACAGGCGTTTTAGTGTGCCCTTGGGCCTCAGCCTGACCCCAGACGGATCCAGGACCGAACCGAGGGTGACGGCGTGTTCCAGCATGGCAGACGGTCTTACCCCCTGCCAGGCCTGCAAGCTCCCAAGGCCAGCAACAAAATGTTGGAAGTTGAATGGTCCTCCGACCATTCCGAGCCCTTTCGGACCTGCTGCTTGGATCGGCATGGAGCAGCGGTCTGGCCTGAGGATGAGGGCAGAAGGGCCTTGACATGAAGACATGACACCAAGGTTGATGCAACGGCATCGCAGATGAGGGATGAAGACATGACACCAAGGCTGATGCGGACGGCATCAGAGACGAGGGCAGGAACAAGGCATGACACCAAGGTAGTTGAAGACGTGACACCAAGGCTGATGTGAAGACATCACGGACCAGGGTCGATGCAACGGCATCCCGGACCAGGGTCGATGCGACGACATCAGAGACATGACGAGGAACTTACGAAGTCCAGACGAGACGAGAAGTTGGGCAGAAGGACATTGGCACTGTCTCTCAGGGTGCCCTACTCAGCCCACCTTCATGGGCAGACCCATTGGGCTGGTCGCGGACCACCCTGTCCCACTGCGCGCCCTACACAGCCCGAGGAGGCTGGTCACAGACCACGAGGAGAGCGGGACAAGTGCAGGAAAGGATCCAGCCAAGGCAGAACTTCAATGACAGAGCCATATGTCATCCGGAGCTCCACAAAGGCTGGCAGGCCATGACGGCTCAGGAGCACAGGAACAAATTCCACCTGCAGGCCACGCCACACTCGGGAAAGACGTCATCTGAGGGAGCGCCGCCTGACAGGACCAGAAGGCTCGGGAGCGCTGAAGACACAGGAGCAAGACACCAAGGAACTTGGGACATCAGGAAGCAGAAGATCAAGACGAGACACCAGGACACCTGGATGAGGACCTCAGGCACGAAGACTTGACATGACATAACAAAACGAAGAGGAACTCCACAAAGAAGGCCTGTCGGAGCTCTGGCGGCAGGAGCCTCCAGAGTGAAGTAACTCCGATGCAAGGCGAAGACGTAATGCGAAGACAGCCCTTTTATAGGGCTAGGCAGGAAATCAGTCCAAAGGTGGGGCCAGCACACTTCCTGTGTCTGGCCCTTTAAATTCTGTAGCGAGGCACGGCCGCGTGCCTAGAGGAAGAAGCAGGAGCTTGTGCAGGACCGCGGACTGCGGCCTGCACCGATGTCGATGCCGTAGGCACAGGGCTGGGCCTGGAGGCGAGTCCCGAAGATGGCAGTGGCTCCAGCTGCTGCAGGAGGTGCCAGGGGCGGCTCCAGCTGCCAATCGAGCCCGGGGATGCGGCCTCCTACCACGAAGACAATGGCGGCAGCGGCTCTGTGCCGCGATGGATGGCAGAGAAGTCCGCGGCTTTGGCCGCGGTGAAGAGAACATACCAGAGCGGCCTCCGGGCCGCAAGGAGAACTTAAGTCCGCAGCTCCAGCCGCACAAGAGGGCCCAACTTCGGCGGCACCATGCCACGACAAGGCAGGACAGCAGAGGCGGCTTCCGGGCCGCAAGGAGAAGCACAGTCCGTGGCTCTGGCCGCGTTGGGGAGAAGCAGCATGGGGGAAGGTGAGTGTAGCCTGCTCGCGGGGGTTAGCTCCGTGGGCAGGGTTCCATAACACCTTGTCTGCCACCCATCCAGTTCCTACTGGAAAAAAGTTAGTGCCCCTACGACTCCGAGAAAGAGTTCTTCACTGGGCTCACGATTCCAAATTTGCCAGTCACCCAGGATGAGCATGAACTGTGGCACTGCTCCAGCGGTTCTTCTGGTGGCCTACCTTGGTCTTCGACCCGAAAGCGTATGTCGAATCCTGTAATGTTTGTGCACAGCAGAAACCCCCGCTCGGATGACCTTGGGGTCTTCTACAACCGCTTCCAGCACCCGAAGAACCGTGGACTCACCTGTCTACAGATTTCATCGTAGATTTGCCACCATCATCTATGGGTCACACCATAATATAGGTCACCATAGACCTCTTTTCTAAAATGGCTCATTTTGTACCTCTACCGGGCTTGCCATCCGCTCCTGAGTTGGCACGATTATTCTTCTATCATATTTCAGATTGCATGGTTTACCCACAGATATTGTTTCAGATCAATGCATATTATCTTTAAAACCCTTGTTTCTGTAAAGCCTGTTGCTGTCAAATGTTTTACTGTTTTTTAAACTGTTACATGTAAAGCCTGTTGCTAATTTATTGTTTCACTGTAAACCGAGGTGATGTATGTCTATACGTACCGCGGTATAAAAGAATCTATAAATAAATAAATAAATAAATAAAATCAAGGTCCTCAATTCATCGCCAGGTATTGGTGCTCTCTCTGCCGGAATTTCAGTATTATCATCAGCCTTATGACCGCCTATCATCCCCAGGCCAAAGGGAAGCCGAACAGATGAACCGCTCTTTGAAGGCTTTCCTGCGCACTTACATCAATGACAGACAAGATAACTGGTCAGACCTCTTATCCTGGGCAGAGTTCTCATAACTCACATCGCCACAGCTACTGGAACGTCCCCATTCTCAATCGTCTGTGGGAAACGACCATGACCACCATTACCCATACCTCTATCCATACTGTCCTCTGCGGCACAGGCCACTGCGGATACCCTTAAGACACTATGGGAACTGCCAAATCTTGGCCTGCGTCAGGCCACCTCCTGGGCCAAGAGAACAGCTGACAATCGACACAGCTCGGCTCCTGAATTCCTTTCTGGCCAGAAAGTCTGGTTAAGTACCAGATACATTCGATTTTGCATTCTGTCACAGAGATTTGCTCCTAGATTCATCGGCCTTTCACTATTACCCGATGCAACGGACCTGTTACATACCAGCTTCAGCTGCCTCCTACACTGGGTATACATAATACATTATACATAATAACTTATCTCTCTTCTCTCATCTCTTCTCCCACCTCCTCCGGTAGCCTCCTAGCTACGTTTATTGTTTAAAGTTCTCTTTAAAGTTCTCTTTATCCTTGTTCAATGTAAACCGATATGATAAGATATCTATCTTGAATATCGGTATAAAAAAGGTTTAAATAATCACTTTTAAAGCCTGTGATTGTCTTGGCCTGCCCGGAAGGCCCCTGAGCCACCTCCTTTGGTAGTAGAAACCGACTCAACATACAAGGTCCACGAAGTCCTAGACGTTCGCTGTAGGGGCCGCCGATGGAAATACCTCCTTTCCTGGGAGGGATATGGACCCGAAGAGAATTTGTGAGAGCCAGCTCGAAACATCCTGGATAAGACCCTCCTCTTGAATTTCCACTGTGTCCATCTGGGCAAACCCCGACCTCCAGGAGTGGGGCGTAAAGGGGGGGGGGTACTATTACACGTGCCACCCACAGCAGCCTCACAGCGCGGCCCTATCACCTTTTCAGACAGACTCCAGCTCCTGGCTCCTCTTCACTGGCGGCGGTGGGCCACCAGCTCCAACCTCGGGGGTCCCTCCAGTGCCTCTGGCCCTGCCACGCTACCCAGTGTTGCCAACCAAGATGTCACTGTTCGTCAGGCCTCTCTGCGTGGCCCGCAGAGAGATGCCGCCATCAGCGCCGCGCCCCTTCCTAGCCATGCGCGTGCATCATTGATTCTTTTAAAGGGCCAGATAACCTGGCCGCAGACCCAGATGCTGACATCAGACTCTTCAGCGCATAAAAGCTCAGGCTTTGCTCTATAGCGTTGCCTTTGTAACAGATCTCCTCGTACTCCGAGTACTCGTTGCTGATCTGAGATTCGTCTTTTCATTGTGTTCCTGTTTCCTGTGGTTCCAGGTTCCTGTTCTCCTTGTTCCTGTATGTCTATGTGTTGGACTGACTCCTTGGATTTGACCACCGCTATGCCCGACTACTCTTCGCCTTCTCTCCAGCCCCGGACCTCCAATACGCCTGACTAATCTTCATCTTCTCTCCAGCCCCGGACCTCTGCTATGTCTGACTACTCTTCCGCTTCTCTCCAGCCCCGGACCTCTGCATTGCATGACCATGCCTGCCTTCTCCGCGCCCTGACCACTGCCTTGCCCGACCATGTTTGCCTGCTCCATATCGTGACTATTGCTTGGATCAACTATACCTGCCTTCTCAGTGCCTTGACTCTCACTTTGCACGACTACGCTACAGACTCTTCTTCATCCAGAGTTCTTTGTTGCTTGCCACAACTACCATTCACAGCCGGCTCAGAATTCAGCCTGTCAGTGACGCCTCTCCTCTCCTCTGGAGATGGACTCTGAAGGCTTAAGCCTTCCTTTCCTTGGGTGCCTTTGGTTCCCTATTGTTCCTTTGGCACCTGAGCCTTGTAACGAATCCAGTCCAGGATAGAACTATGCCATCTACTGACTGCTGTCTCTGGGCTGTACAGCTACTCACCTCTTGCTAATCTCGAGGCCCACCTAAATCCTTCCGGCCCCGGCACCCAAAGGCTCAACCCGAGGGGAATAGAGCGGGTATAGGTGAAGCTCCAGCAGCCTCTAGCTTCAGCCCACTCCACCTGCTGATGATGGGGACCCTGTTGTGGAAAACGTGGGTAGCGGTTCCATCTCTGATGTTTTCTTGTGCCTCTGGGCCCCGAAACAGCCACAGAGGAGCTCTGGCAAGCACCGAGGCATGTGAGAGGTGCCCCAGCATGGGCTGAAGATGGAGACTGATGACCTCAACCACAGCCACACCTGTATGCAGCAGAAAGAGACCCAAACACAATGTTGGTCTCATGAGTGGTCCTCCGACTACTCCAAGCCCTTTTGGACCTGCCGCATGGACAGTGGTCAGAGGATGAAGACATCGAAGACGAAGACTTGAAGCGAGACAAGTTCAGGATACGTGAAGTGGAACATCACTCTGAATATGAAGTAAGACAAAACTTTGAAACATGAAGACATGCAATCTAGATCGTGGAGTGAAGAAGAACTCTGATCATATATATGAAGAAACTCTGGAAGGCCATGAGTTGCTTGAAGAGGACTTGGTCGGTACTGGACATCACGCGCCCTTCACAACCTAGCCGGACTGGTCTCAGACCATGCAGGCAGCACGCCCTACCCAGCCGGGGTAGATTGGTCGTGGACCATATACTCAGCCAATGAAGACAGGTCACGGACCATGCTGGTGGTTCCCCACACAGGGAAATAGCAGATGAAGAGAAGACTCCAACGAAGCCTGTTCCAACTGCACCCTGCACAGCTGATAAAGGCCAGGCAGAGCCATACCGGAACGGATCAGATAATAGAGTTCATTCGTGAAGTGGAGGCAGGGTGCAGACTCCAAGGATCCAGGCAAGGTTTAGGATTCGAGGGGATGCCTCTACGACGACAGGTAAAATAAGAAGCTGGAACCTTATGGAGACTTGCACTGCCAGGACGAAGATCAACCGGATAAGGAAGACATCAAGATGAGACATCTGGAGACCTTGAGACAATGAAGATGAAGACGTAGTGTGAGGACATCATGACGACATGGGATCCCACATAAAATGAAGTGCCTTGAGAAGCTGATGACAAGAAGTCCTAAGGAGGATTGGCTCCTTGCGAAGGCAAGGAATGAATGAAGACTGGACCTTTTTATACTGAACAGAAGGCGACTCCCTAATGACATCACTAGTGGACTTCCTCCCTCACTGTTCCTTGAAATGCTGAAGAGAGAGCCGGCCTCACCCCCTAGAAGGAAGCAGAACAGGACTCTGGACAGCGGCCCTGCTCTACGCTGGAGACTGCAGGAGAAGAGCTAGGCCGTGAACCAGGCCTAGCATGTTGGAGGCAGCTTCCCTGCTGCATAAGGAGGATCACTGGTGGCTCCAGCCATCAGGAGAGACCGGGGATGCAGGCCCTCTTTCCCCGGAGGGCCCAAGGTAAGGTGGTGGCCTCTGGGCCACATGGGAACGCTGCAACACGGCTCCCGCCGTGGAAGGAAACATGCTGGCAGCCTCCAGGCCGCTTGGAGTATGATAACGGGCTCCTGTCACGAAGGGGAAACGCTGGTGGTCTCCAGAACGCAAAGAGAATGCTGGTGCGGCTCCATGCCGCATAGAGATGCACTCAGATGGTTCCCTGCCACCAGGTAAAACAGCGGCAATGTCGGCGGTCTCCGGACCGCTTGAGGAGTGGCAGCACAGCTCCCGCCGCGTATGCAGTGCGTTGGCGGCCTCCGGGCTGCAGGAGGTGAAGCAAGCGTGGCTCTAGTTGCATGGGCAAGCGTAGCAGTGCGGCAGAAAAGAAAAAGAAGGTGGGATACTGCCCTAACAGGGCAGAATCGCAACAGACCCATAGGCCCTCGCCTACGGGTTGTGTCAACCCCACCTCAGCCCAAGGGTCCACCTCCGATGCAACACAATCGTGTTGATTATGAACCAGAAAAGCATTGGTCAAGTAATCAAGCAAATCACAGATTACAAGATTTTGATAGATTTAAGTGACTGTAAAAAAATAGACATCCATAAAAACATTGTGTGCTTCTCCTGGAAGGAAGTAATAATTTGCTTTGCTGGCATATGGCTAGCACTGGTGAGTACTAAAACCGTAATATCATGATCAGTTTAACAAAGGCAAGGAATAGGGAGAATAAAGGATTCTATGTCATCTGCAAATGCACAGCTTATCAGAGGTAGAGCCTGCAGGAATTCACATCATAATCACTAATCAACTTTAAGTTCCAGAATAAAATGTATAAGACCAAGAAGTAAATGTGGAATATGATATTGCTCTAGACACTCTCGTTGTTCCTGACTTAGAGGTCAATGTATTAAAAAGTGTGCTAGGCTACACATGAAAAACAGAATTAGCACTCATAAAAATGTGTAATTTTCTCTTTTTATGCATATGGGTTACCTTTTCCTTTGCAAACAGCTATTTTTTGCATAGTTTTTCTTATTGCAAATTTAAATGCTAATGAGTGACTGGATGTGGCTGCTGCTCATTAGGTATGAATGCTTATTTACACTACAAGTGAAAAACACTTCACAGTTGCAATTTTGGGAAAAAAGTTAAATACATCTCAATGAAGTATAGTTAAAGCAAAAAGTCATTAATAAAAATAGTATAGTAGTTTGCTACTGAGCTTATTTGCTTATAATTCTCTGAAACAAAATAGTGTCACTGTTTACATATGAGTCATGGTGCAGAAAATGCAGTCGATGTACTCAGATGTGAATAGCTTTGTAAATGCACTTAAGAAATTGCCATACTGGGTCAGACCAAGGGTCCATCAAGCCCAGCATCCTGATTCCAACAGTGGGCAAGCCAGATCACAGGTACCCGGCAGGATTCCTAAATTACATAAGAACATAAGAAATTGCCATACTGGGTCAGATCAAAGGTCCATCAAGCCCAGCATCCTGTCTCCAACAGTGGCCAATCCAGGTCACAGGTACCCGGCAGGATTCCTAAATTACATAAGAA
Source organism: Rhinatrema bivittatum (assembly GCF_901001135.1). Classification (NCBI taxonomy): domain Eukaryota; kingdom Metazoa; phylum Chordata; class Amphibia; order Gymnophiona; family Rhinatrematidae; genus Rhinatrema; species Rhinatrema bivittatum. Next base: position 2,844,007 of record NC_042616.1, read on the forward strand.
CATAAGAAATTGCCATGCTGGGTCAGATCAAAGGTCCATCAAGCCCAGCATCCTGATTCCAACAGTGGCCAATCCAGGTCACAGGTACCCGGCAGGATTCCTAAATTACATAAGAACATAAGAAATTGCCATACTGGGTCAGATCAAAGGTCCATCAAGCCCAGCATCCTGTCTCCAACAGTGGCCAATCCAGGTCACAGGTACCTGGCAGGATTCCTAAATTACATAAGGACATAAGAACATAAGAAATTGCCATGCTGGGTCAGATCAAAGGTCCATCAAGCCCAGCATCCTGATTCCAACAGTGGCCAATCCAGGTCACAGGTACCTGGCAGGATTCCTAAATTACATAAGGACATAAGAACATAAGAAATTGCCATGCTGGGTCAGATCAAAGGCCCATCAAGCCCAGCATCCTGTCTCCAACAGTGGCCAATCCAGGCCATAAGAACCTGGCAAGTACCCAAAATAAAAAAAAGTTTAGTGTAGAATCTTCAGAATAGAACAAACTCCAGTAGATGCATAAAAAGAAAGAGAAATCACAGTTCCGGAAAAATATTGAATTCCTCTCACTTCAAACTTCTCTTCCCAAGCCTAGCCTGGTCCTCTCTTCCTTTACAGCATTAAGTAAAATAATTACTCACACAGTCCTGTGCACCTCAAGCGGAGATTCCCTCTGGTTCAACAGACAGAAGGCCTTGCAAAAGTCATTGCTGCAGGGAAGCACAGGTTTCTTAATTCTCCCAAGCAGTATTGCAAAATTTATGCTCTTAAGTAGAAAGCTGAATCCATTCTCTGAAATGCAGGTCCCCAGAGGCAGGCAGAGCTCTGGAGTCTCAATGCGTGGATGAGACGATGGTGCAAGGAAGAGGGATTCAGTTTTGTAAGGAACTGGGGAACCTTTTGGGGAAGGGGGAGTCTCTTCCGAAGGGATGGGCTCCACCTTAACCAGGGTGGAACCAGACTGCTGGCGCTAACCTTTAAAAAGGAGATAGAGCAGCTTTTAAACTAGAACAAAGGGGAAAGCCGACAGTCGCTCAGCAGCGCATGGTTCGGAGAGAGGTATCTTTAAAGGATACTAATGATGCATTAGAATTAGGGCATCCCGACAGTGAAGTTCCAATAATTAAAAAAGTAGTCCAAGTGCCTGTAACTAAAAACTCACCTGAGCTAAAAAATTCTAACTTATCCCTATCAATTAAAAAGCAGAATGAAATTACAAACAAAAAACACACTTTGAAATGTTTGTATGCTAATGCCAGAAGTCTAAGAAGTAAGATGGGAGAATTAGAATGTATAGCAGTGAATGATGACATAGACTTAATTGGCATCTCAGAGACGTGGTGGAAAGAGGATAACCAATGGGACAGTGCTATAACGAGGTACAAATTATATCGCAATGACAGAGAGGAGCAGTCGGGAGGAGGTGTGGCGCTTTATGTCCGGGATAGCATAGAGTCCAACAGGATAAACATCCTGCATGAGACTAAATACAAAATTGAATCTTTATAGGTAGAAATCCCTTGTGTGTCGGGGAAGACTATAGTGATAGGGGTATACTACCGTCCACCTGGTCAAGATGCTGAGACTGATAGTGAAATGCTAAGAGAAATTAGAGGAGTTAACCAAGTTAGTAGTGCAGTAATAATGGGAGATTTCAATTATCCTTAGAAAAAACATTGTATCATTTAATTTTTGATTCAGTAGGTATCTATGCTTAAACTGTAGTATTTATATGTACACATCACATTTGTAGGTTAGGTTGTAGGTTAGGGACCTATATCCCAATATTGACTGGGTAAATGTATCATCGGGTCACGCTAGAGAGATAACGTTCCTGAATGGAATAAATGATAGCTTTATGGAGCAATTGGTTCAGGAACCAACGAGAGAGGGAGCAATTTTAGATATAATTCTCAGTGGAGCTCAGGACTTGGTGAGAGAGGTAACGGTGGTGGGGCCGCTTGGCAATAGTTGTTGTGCTCCGGGTGTGGATCCTTGGGCCGACCGGCAATATGGGACGGTCGGAAGGCAGACACACACAGTGCGGGATGGATCTTCACCTGGAAACCCGTGACCCCACCAGAGGAGCTGTTAGGGCCCGGGTCGCTAGGACTTAGGTGGCTTCGCCCTGGAAGTCCGAGGTCCCCCCAGGAGGAGCCCGTAGGGACCCGGACCGCTGGGACTTAGGAGAGTCACTGGCGTGAGGGAAAACCGAGGACGGACAGAAGTCTGGACTGGTAGCTGAAGACAGGAACGAGGAGGTGTGCCGGAGTCTGGGTATGCAGCAAGTAGTGGCTCCAAGAAGCGAGCCAGGCAGAGAACAGGCAGAGACGTGAAACAAACCAGGATCAAGGCAGGCAGCAGGCAGGCAGAATCGTGAGACAAACCAGGATCAAGACAGGCAGCAGGCAGGCAGAATCGTGAGACAAACCAGGATCAAGACAGGCAGCAGGCAGGCAGAATCGTGAGACAAACCAGGTTCAAGACAGGCAGCAGGCAGGCAGAATCGTGAGACAAACCAGGATCAAGACACGCAGGATAGCAGCAACTAACTCTCTCCAAGGAGTGACCACGTTGCAAGGCAAAGCAAAGAAGAAAGCTGCGGGTTTAAATCCCCCTCCGGGGCTGACGTCAGAAGGAGGGCGGATCGGCACATCCGGGTGCTGGGAGCTCAAAAGGACAGCCCTCGCGCGCGCGCATTCCCCCGCAGGGGGCGGAGCTATCCTCGGGCTTGCCGACATCCCCACGAGGAGGACGCCGCTGCCATGCGGCCAGGCCGGCCCGGAATCACGCGGCTCGCGGCGCAGGGAGGAGACCCACGGGGAAGGTAAGAGCCCTGGTCGCTGCGTAAGCGACTGGGGTCGCAACAATAGTGATCATAATATGATCAAATTTGATTTAATGACTGGAAGAGGAACAGTGTGCAAATCCACAGCTCTCGTGCTAAACTTTCAAAAGGGAAACTTTGATAAAATGAGAAGAATAATTTTAAAAACCTGAAAGGTTTAACCCTGGTCCTTAAGGACCTGCACTGGCTCCCCATCTCATTCCGTATTCTGTTCAAGACCCTCACCATCGTTCATAAATCTATTTACAAGAGTGACTCCTCATGGCTCAGCGAACCACTCCGACTCTCCCAATCAGCATGCCCTACTAGAGCAAAACCTCGCCTGCACCTTGCAAGTCCCACCCCTCAAGAAGGCCCGCCTCTCCGCAACCAGGGACCATGCCCTATCTATCGCCGGTCCAACCCAATGGAACGCCCTACCTGCCAACCTCCGCCTTGAGCCATGCCCCATGAAGTTCAGAAAAATGCTCAAAACATGGCTTTTCCACCAGGCCTTCCCGGACTAGGCCCCCCCCCCCCCCCACTATTCACCCCGCCCCCTTCTTCGATGTTAATACGTAGTCAGCTACTTTCTCAGCTCTGAAGTCAGCTCTGTAGTCGGCTTTCTACTCAGCTATGTAGTCACCTACTTTCTCAGCTCTATAGTCAGTTCTGTAGTTGGCTCTCTACGCAGCTACATAGTCAGCTACTTTCTCATCTCTCTAGTCAGCTCTGTAGTTGGCTCTCTACTAGCTACATAGTCAGCTACTTTCTCAGCTCTATAGTCGACCCTCTACACAGCTACATAGTCAGCTACTTTCTCATCTCTCTAGTCAGCTCTGTAGTTGGCTCTCTACGCAGCTACATAGTCAGCTACTTTCTCATCTCTCTAGTCAGCTCTGTAGTTGGCTCTCTACGCAGCTACATAGTCAGCTACTTTCTCAGCTCTATAGTCGACCCTCTACACAGCTACATAGTCAGCTACTTTCTCAGATCTGTAGTTGGCTCTGTAGTCAGATCTCTACGCAGCTATGTAGTCAGCTACTTTCTCAGCTCTGTAGTTGACTCTGTAGTCACAAGAGCTTGAAGATTATTTTGCCCTAAAGCAGCATTTAGTGTGAAACATGGCCATCTCAACAAAAGTGATGCTTCCCTCCCCCATGAATAGGATTCACAATCTAAGGAAAGTGATCATGAGAAGAAAAATAGCTGGCATGACATTGGCCCCTATGCTCCATGGAATGGGGTTACATTAGTCATTGTAATTCAAGGTCTGCCAGGTTGGAGGGGCACAGGGGCAGCCTAGTGGTTACAGCAACAGGCTGATGGTCCTTCTGACCTTGGGCAAATCAATTGACCCTTGAGCAGGGACTTACAAACTACCTTAATTTGTAACTCTCTTTGAAGTTGAATTTGAAAAATGAGTGATTAAATACAAATCTAAATCCATTAGTGGCTCAGAGATATGTCCACAGTAAAGCAGAAACGATGTTTCCAAAATGGGAAGCCATTTAATACATTCAGATTTTTCTAAAAGAGAAGAGCACAAATCAAACAGCAGATGGCAAATACAAAAAGGGTGTTGGCCCCAAAAGACAGTGACCTTGGGCTGGGTTGTAGATAAAAGTTTTATAGATGGAGAAATTCAAAGAAATTAGTTTATAACTCTGCAGACATTTCCTCTATCCACAAATACAAATTGTCCCTGAACATCATTTAAAACTCTCTGGCAGCCACCACCATCAGTCTGCAGACTCAGAAGAAGGAAGAAAACACAGCAGAGGTGTCCTTGAGACCAGGTAAAACTGAAACAATGAAAAAAGGATGAGGATATGTACAACAGGAGAGCAGATACACTCTAATTGCATTCTTGAGTGAGACAGTGAATAAGGGAATACAGGAAGGTCTCAATGTACTACAACCTGAGAGCGAATAAGGGAATACAGGAAGGTCTCAATGTACTACAACCTGAGACTGAATAAGGGAATGCAGGAAGGTCTCAATGTACTACAACCTGAGACTGAATAAGGGAATGCAGGAAGGTCTCAATGTACTACAACCTGAGACTGAATAAGGGAATGCAGGAAGGATCTCACTGTACTACAACCTGAGAGTGAATAAGGGAAAGCAGGAAGAAGAAGGTACAGAGAAGGGCTACCAAAATGATAAGGGGAATGGAACAACTCCCCTATGAGGAAAGACTAAAGAGGTTAGGACTTTTCAGCTTGGAGAAGAGACGACTGAGGGGGGATATGATAGAGGTGTTTAAAATCATGAGAGGTCTAGAACGGGTAGATGTGAATTGGTTATTTACTCTTTCGGATAGTAGAAAGACTAGGGGACACTCCATGAAGTTAGCATGGGGCACATTTAAAACTAATCAGAGAAAGTTCTTTTTTACTCAACGCACAATTAAACTCTGGAATTTGTTGCCAGAGGATGTGGTTAGTGCAGTTAGTACAGCTGTGTTTAAAAAAGGATTGGATAAGTTCTTGGAGGAGAAGTCCATTACCTGCTATTAAGTTCACTTAGATAATGGCCACTGCCATTAGCAATGGTTACATGGAATAGACTTAGTTTTTGGGTACTTGCCAGGTTCTTATGGCCTGGATTGGCCACTGTTGGAAACAGGATGCTGGGCTTGATGGACCCTTGGTCTGACCCAGTATGGCATTTTCTTATGTTCTTATGAAGGGTCTCCCTATACTACAACCTGAGAGTGAATAAGGGATTGCAGGAAGGATCTCACTGTACTACAAGCTAAAAGAGATAATAAGTGAATACAGGAAGGGTATCAATGTACTACCAGCTGACAGAGAAAATAAGGGAATATTGGAAAGCTCTCAATGTACTACAAGCTGACGGAGAGAATAAGGGAATGCAGGAAGGATATCAATGTACTACAAGCTGACGGAGAGAATAAGGGAATGCAGGAAGGGTATCAATGTACTACAGCCTGAGAGAGAGAATAAGGGAATACAGGAAGGATATCAATGTACTACAAACTGACAGAGAATAAGGGAATACAGGAATTGTATCAATGTATTACAGCCTGACAGAGGGAATAAGGGAATACAGGAAGGCTCTCAATGTACAATAACCTCGTGTGGAGGAGAGATGGGCTGTTTTCAAGGAGGGCACCAGTAGGGTGCCAGCTTTTACTGTTCTGGTGGGTCGACTGGACTTAGGAGTTGTAAAAGGGAGGTCTAACCAGTTGGAGTTCTGCATGTGGATCGCTTTGTGGATTATGGTGAGTGTTTTGTAGATAATGCATAATGTAATGGGGAGCCAGTGTAAGTCTCTGAGGATGGGGGTGATGTGATCATATTTACGGGAGTTTGCAATGAGTCTCGCTGCAGCATGTTGTAGCATTTGTAGGGGTTTAATGGTGGAGTAGGGGAGTCCAATGCGTAAGGCATTGCAGTAATACAGGAAGGGTCTCATTGTACTACAACCTGAGAGTGAATAAGGGAATGCAGGAAGGGTCTCACTGTACTACAACCTGAGAGAGAGAATAAGGGAATGCAGGAAGGGTCTCACTTTACTACAACCTGAGAGTGAATAAGGGAATACAGGAAGGTCTCAATGTACTACAACCTGAGAGTGAATAAGGGAATGCAGGAAGGTCTCAATGTACTACAACCTGAGAGTGAATAAGGGAATGCAGGAAGGGTCTCAATGTACTACAGCCTGACAGAGAGAATAAGTGAATACAGGAAGGGTATCAATGTACTAAATCCTGACGGGGAGAATAAGGGAATGCAGGAAGGGTCTCAATGTACTACAACCTGAGAGTGAATAAGGGAATGCAGAAAGGGTCTCACTGTACTACAACCTGACAGAGAGAATAAGTGTTATTAATCTGTTGCAAGGAGTTAGCAATCTGTTATTATTTAGGAGAGTTGTGGGTGGATCCTTGGACCGGTGGCAGATGACCATGCCTCCGGGGGAATGATCCCGAGAGAGACCACCGGTCAGGCTCAGAGTTAGGAGACAGACACACACTAGTTATTTTATTAGAAAGTATACTGAACCACCAGAGGTGGCAGTAGTGAGCTGGAATGCCCGGCTGGGCTGTAGTCCCTCAGATACTGGAACAGCAAGCCCTGGAGGCTGAGCTGTAGAGAAACTGAAATATAGTGAGTAGGCAGGGTATGCAGAGTTCATGGACAGAACCTGATGGTAACACTCACACAATATCTCATGGAATGTCTCAGGAGCTGGAATGAAGTAGGCCCTCGAGGAGCGAGTACCTGGTTCCAGGGAAAGCTCTGAGAGAGCGATGGTAACTCACTGGGGTTGTAGGCAGCGATGACGTCCAGGCAGAAGTCAATTCTGAAGAAGTCCGGGAATGAGGGCCCTCGAGGAGCGAGTACCGGTTCCAGACTGCAATCTACAAAGTAAGAGAGAATGAGGTCCCCAAGGAGCGGGTACCCCTGGTTAATCTAAAGAGGCAGAGTAGCATAGATAGAACGAATCCTATCCGTACCCTTATCCTTGCTAACTCGAGTTATTAGCAATTCAGATACCTATAAATATCTGAAGCAGATGACATCACCTCAGGGGGACGCCCCTGAGGTTTTGCGCTACTTCTGGTACTTGAGGCGGGGCCACGCCGCGTGCGCACCCCTAGGCATCAGCTCAACATGGCAGTTTGCAGCTTCGGGCGGTCTGGGGATGCCGGACTAGGATGGCGAAGAACGTCATGGCAGCCAGCCTTCCATCAACCCCAGAGGGAGTCGCCAATACGGTAAGGTGGGCAGAGTGGAGATGTCGGGCAGCGACGGTCGCAACAATAAGGGAATACAGGAAGAGTCTCAATGTACTACAACCTGACAGAGAGAATACGGGAATGCAGGAAGGGTCTCAATGTACTACAACCTGACAGAGAGAATAAGGGAATGCAGGAAGGGTCTCACTGTACTACAAGCTGACAGAGAGAATACAGGAATGCAGGAAGGTTATCAATGTACTACAACCTGACAGAGAGAATACGGGAATGCAGGAAGGGTCTCACTGTACTACAACCTGACAGAGAGAATAAGGGAATGCAGGAAGGGTCTCAATGTACTACAACCTGACAGAGAGAATACGGGAATGCAGGAAGGGTCTCACTGTACTACAACCTGACAGAGAGAATACGGGAATGCAGGAAGGGTCTCAATGTACTACAACCTGACAGAGAGAATACGGGAATGCAGGAAGGGTCTCACTGTACTACAACCTGACAGAGAGAATACGGGAATGCAGGAAGGGTCTCACTGTACTACAACCTGACAGAGAGAATAAGGGAATGCAGGAAGGGTCTCACTGTACTACAACCTGACAGAGAGAATACGGGAATGCAGGAAGGGTCTCACTGTACTACAACCTGACAGAAAGAATAAGGGAATTCAGGAAGGGTCTCAATGTACTACAACCTGACAGAGAGAATACGGGAATGCAGGAAGGGTCTCAATGTACTACAACCTGACAGAGAGAATACGGGAATGCAGGAAGGGTCTCAATGTACTACAACCTGACAGAGAGAATACGGGAATGCAGGAAGGGTCTCACTGTACTACAACCTGACAGAGAGAATAAGGGAATGCAGGAAGGGTCTCACTGTACTACAACCTGACAGAGAGAATACGGGAATGCAGGAAGGGTCTCACTGTACTACAACCTGACAGAAAGAATAAGGGAATTCAGGAAGGTTATCAATGTACTACAACCTTATGGAGAGAATAAGGGAATACAGGAAGGGTCTCAATGTACTACAACCTGACGGAGAGAATAAGGGAATACAGGAAGGGTCTCAATGTACTACAACCTGACAGAGAGAATACGGGAATGCAGGAAGGGTCTCACTGTACTACAACCTGACAGAGAGAATAAGGGAATGCAGGAAGGGTCTCACTGTACTACACCTGACAAAGGATTGCAGGAAGGGTCACACTGTATATAATCTGAGAGAGAGTAAGGGAGTACAGGAAGGTTATCAATGTATTACAACCTAATGGAAAGAATAAGGGAATGCAGGAAGGGTCTCAATGTACTACACCTGACATAAGGGATTGCAGGAAGGGTCTCACTGTATATAATCTGAGAGAGAGAGTAAGGGAGTACAGGAAGGTTATCAATGTATTACAACCTAATGGAAAGAATAAGGGAATGCAGGAAGGGTCTCAATGTACTACACCTGACATAAGGGATTGCAGGAAGGGTCTCAAAATAATACAACCTGATATAAGGAATTGCAGGAAGGGTCTCAATGTACTACAAGCTGACAGAGAGAATAAGGAAGTGCAGGAAGGGTCTCAGTGTACTACAACCTGACAGAGAGAATACGGGAATGCAGGAAGGGTCTCAATGTACTACAAGCTGACAGAAAGAATACGGGAATGCAGGAAGGGGGATCACTGTACTACAAGCTGACAGAGAGAATACAGGAATGCAGGAAGGGGGATCACTGTACTACAAGCTGACAGAGAGAATAAGGGAATACAGGAAGGGGGATCACTGTACTACAAGCTGACAGAGAGAATAAGGGAATACAGGAAGGGGGATCACTGTACTACAAGCCGACAGAGAGAATAAGGGAATACAGAAAGCGTATCAATGTACTACAACCTGACAGAGAATAAGGAAGTACAGGAAGGTTATCAATGTACTACAACCTGACAGTGAGAATACAGGAATGCAGGAAGGGTCTCACTGTACTACAACCTGACAGAGAAAATAAGGGAATGCAGGAAGGGTCTCAATGTACTACATCCTGACGTAGAGAATACGGGAATACAGGTAGGGTCTCAATGTACTACACCTGACAGAATAAGGGATTGCACAAAGGGTCTCACTGTACTATGATCTGAGAGAGAGAATAAGGGAGTACAAGAAGGTTATCAATGTACTACAACTTGATGGAGAGAATAAGGGAATACAGGAAGGGTCTCAATGTAATACAACCTGAGTGAATAAGGGAATGCAGGAAGGGTCTCAATGTAATACAACCTGACATAATAAGGGAATACAGGAAGGGTCTCAATGTACTACAACCTGACAGAGAGAATAAGGGAATACAGGAAGGGTCTCAATGTACTACAACCTGACGGAGAGAATAAGGGAATGCAGGAAGGGTCTCAATGTAATACAACCTGACATAATAAGGGAATACAGGAAGGGTCTCAATGTACTACAACCTGACAGAGAGAATAAGGGAATACAGGAAGGGTCTCAATGTACTACAACCTGACGGAGAGAATAAGGGAATGCAGGAAGGGTCTCAATGTAATACAACCTGACATAATAAGGGAATACAGGAAGGGTCTCAATGTACTACAACCTGACAGAGAGAATAAGGGAATACAGGAAGGGTCTCAATGTACTACAACCTGACGGAGAGAATAAGGGAATACAGGAAGGGTCTCAATGTACTACAACCTGACAGAGAGAATAAGGGAATACAGGAAGGGTCTCAATGTACTACAACCTGACGGAGAGAATAAGGGAATGCAGGAAGGGTCTCAATGTACTACAAGCTGATGGAGAGAATAAGGGAATACAGGAAGGGTATCAATTTACTACAACCTGACAAAATAAGGGATTACAGTGTTGATTTGATTAATGAAACTTCAAGCAGCTTGTAATCTGAAACCAAACGTTTATTAGAGAGAGACATAGACAAAGGGGAAGGAACAAAGAATGAGGGAGTAATTTGTTCCTGGAATAGCACAGGTTTTACATCAATCGTGTTATCACCCAGCTACTCAGAGCATATTCAGGGTGTTGGTTTTAGATAAGTACGGTACATTTGATTTGAGTATGTATTAGACCAATCAGCTAAATCTGCGGTGTCGGCTCATTGCATTCCAGCACGTATTCAGGGTACTCTTCTTTCTTTGTCTAGAAACTGGTATTCAGGAATACAGCAGAAATAAGATGCCTCAGAAAGTCAATGCATAATACTACATACAACAGGTAGGCTCTCAATGTACTACAACCTGATGGAGAGAATAAAGGAATCCAGGAAGGGTCTCTCTGTACTACAACCTGACAGAGAGAATAAAGGAATCCAGGAAGGGTCTCTCTGTACTACAACCTGACAGAGAGAATAAGGGAATACAGGAAAGTTATCAATGTACTACAACCTGATGGAGAGAATAAAGGAATCCAGGAAGGGTCTCTCTGTACTACAACCTGATTGAGAGAATAAGGGAATACAGGAAAGTTATCAATGTACTACAACCTGACAGAGAGAATAAGGGAATACAGGAAAGTTATCAATGTACTACAACCTGACGGAGAGAATAAGGGAATACAGGAAAGTTATCAATGTACTACAACCTGATGGAGAGAATAAGGGAATACAGGAAAGTTATCAATGTACTACAACCTGACAGAGAGAATAAGGGAATACAGGAAAGTTATCAATGTACTACAACCTGACAGAGAGAATAAGGGAATACAGGAAAGTTATCAATGTACTACAACCTGACAGAGAGAATAAGGGAATACAGGAAAGTTATCAATGTACTACAACCTGACAGAGAGAATAAGGGAATACAGGAAAGTTATCAATGTACTACAACCTGACGGAGAGAATAAGGGAATACAGGAAAGTTATCAATGTACTACAATCTGACAGAGAGAATAAGGGAATACAGGAAAGTTATCAATGTACTACAACCTGACAGAGAGAATAAGGGACTACAGGAAAGTTATCAATGTACTACAACCTGACGGAGAGAATAAGGGAATACAGGAAAGTTATCAATGTACTACAATCTGACTGTTACGGGCGCATCCACCACGCCGAAGGGCCGAGGGTTCGGAGGCCCTCGGATACTATTGTAGGCGCGGGGAGCGCGGCTGCCTCTAGAGCAGGTGTTGTGAGCCCTTGGGCCACGGTGAGACCCAGGGAGGAGCCCCAAGCCGCACCGTGGGAGGTGAGCCGATGCAGGCATGGGGAGCTGGGCAGGTACTGAAGCAGGGATAAGGAACAGAGTCTGACCCTCAGCCGGACCTGCACGCCCATGGCAACCAACAACGCAATGTTGATTGATGAACGGTCCTCCGACTGTTCCAAGCCCTTTCAGACCTGCCGCTGGATAACGGCATAGGGCAGCAGGCCGGACAGAGGACGAGGGCAGACAGAGTCCTTAGTACACGGAAGACATCTTAGACGAGGGCTGGTGCAGACATCATAGGCAAAGGCTGGTGTGGAGACATCATAGATGAGGGGTCTGGTGCAGACACATCAGAGGCGAGGGCTCTGGTGCAGACACATCAGAGGCGAGGGCTCTGGTGCAGACACATCAGAGGCGAGGGCTGGAAGGAAGACATGGGCACTGTCCCTCAGGGCGCCCTACTCAGCCCACCTGCGGGACTGAGTCACAGACCACCCCGTCCCATACATACCCTACACAGCCCAGGAAGGCTGGTCACGGACCACGCTGAGAGCGGGAGGGTGCAGGGAAGATCCAGGCGAGAAGGAACTCCGATGCCAGGAACAATGACATCCGAAGCCCCATCGGCTGGCAGGAAGGGAAGCTCCAGAGCACAGGGACAAATCCCTCCTGTTGGCCACTCCAGGGTCCAACAGGACAGAAGGCTCAGGAGCCAGACAAAGACATAGGGCAGAACATCCAGAACTGGAACTGGAACAGGTACAAACAACAAGGCAACATCAGGAACAGACATCAAGGCAACAGTGAGCCATCAAGACAGGTGAGACCACAAAAGACCTGGATCAGCAGACAGATCACAGCAATGTGCAAAGCTAATCCAAAGGCAACAGGAAGTGGAATGAAAGTCCTTTTATACTGCAGTATGCAGGCTACTCCCTGGGAGGAGTTCACTTGGACCGCCCCTCGCTGGCCCTATAACTGAGGTGGAGAGCTGCGGGCCGGCCCCTAGGGAGAAGGGCGTGGCCGAACCAGGAAGTCCAAACCCAGCCAGCAAGCCACAGGCAGGCCTCAGGAACAGCTAGGCCTTCCAGGCCCTGGAGCAAATCCTGGATGGTACATAGGCGAGGCCCTGGCTTCGGAGCGGCCTCCGGAGGAGAAGGTGAGATACCTCCTGTAGCACAGCAACAGGGGGGATCGTAACACTGACGGAGAGAATAAGGGAATACAGGAAGGGTATCAATGTACTACAACCTTTGCTAAGCAGCATGTGTAGCACAGCACCTAGAGTGCTTCCTCTGTTATGGAGAGGCTGCAGGTTTGAGTCCCAGCACACTGCTCACTTGCTTCTCCTGGGAAGGTAGGCAAAAAGTCAGTGCTAGTCAGCTTTGACATTCCAGTGGAAACACTGAGAGGAGAGGATCACCTTGCTGGTGGCTGAAAGGAATCAGTAAGTTTTTGCTTGGGACATTGACTTTTTAAAAAGTATTGGGGCAAAGTTAACTATTTGGGAATATTATTTAGAGTGTTTGTGCCTTTAACAGTCAGAAAGGCAGTGAATAAACAAGTTAGACTGTTTGTATTTTTAGTCAGTCAATAAGGTAGCAGTAGATAGTGTGTTTATTTTTAAAAGTCTGCAGAACTGAGTGTTCTCCAGACTTTTAAAGAGCTGAGTGTTTGTTTTTAATACTAACTGAGTGCATTGTATTGAAAAAAAAACCCCACAAACCCCCCCCCCCCCCCCACAAAAAAGTAGCCAGAAGCTAGAAATAAGCTAGGAGCAGTGTATACCTAAGTAAAACAGTTGAATAGTTCAGCTCAGTTCCTCACCTTGGAAAGGTGTTGAGGTAGTGTGATTGGGTTTGAATAGGGACCAACATTTGTTAATCAAGGGAGCAGTGAGTCACTCAGGCTGACTAACTAAGTGTGAAGATTGTGTGTTTGTGAATAGGTGCTATTCTTTGTTAATCAGCACAGCAGTGAGTCACTCAGGAAATCTAACTGAAAGGTCACACAGGAAATCTAACTGAAGAGTCACTCAGGAAATCTAACTGAAGTGTACATCTCCTAAGGGATTGTTTTGCACTAATTTACCTTAGAAGCACATTATAAATTAGAAGGAAAGAGCTCAGTAACCCACATTCCAGTGGAAACACTGAGAGGAGAGGATCACCTTGCTGGTGGCTGAAAGGAATCAGTAAGTTTTTGCTTGGGACATTGTCTTTTTTAAAAGTATTGGGGCAAAGTTAACTATTTGGGAATATTATTTAGTGTGTTTGTGCCTTTAATAGTCAGAAAAGCAGTGAATAAACAACACTCCATGAAGTTAGCATGGGGCACATTTAAAACTAATCAGAGAAAGTTCTTTTTTACTCAACGCACAATTAAACTCTGGAATTTGTTGCCAGAGGATGTAGTTAGTGCAGTTAGTATAGCTGTGTTTAAAAAAGGATTGGATAAGTTCTTGGAGGAGAAGTCCATTACCTGCTATTAAGTTCACTTAGAGAATAGCCACTGCCATTAGCAATGGTTACATGGAATAGACTTAGTTTTTGGGTACTTGCCAGGTTCTTATGGCCTGGATTGGCCACTGTTGGAAACAGGATGCTGGGCTTGATGGACCCTTGGTCTGACCCAGTATGGCATTTTCTTATGTTTTTATGTTCTTATGTAGACTGTTTGCATTTTTAAATAGTCAGTCAATAAAGTAGCAGTAGGTAGGCAGTGAATAAACAAGTTAGACTGTTTGTATTTTTAGTCAGTCAATAAGGTAGCAGTAGGTAGTGTGTTTATTTTTAAAAGTCTGCAGAACTGAGTGTTCTCCAGACTTTTAAAGAGCTGACTGTTTGTATTTAATACTAACTGAGTGCTTGTATTGAAAAAAAAACACAAAAAACAAAAAATAAAAACCACAAAAAGTAGCCAGAAGCTAGAAATAAGCTAGGAGCAGTGTATACCTAAGTAAAAAAGTTGAATAGTTCAGCTCAGTTACTCACCTTGGAAAGGTGTTGAGGTAGTGTGATTGGGTTTCAATAGGGGCCAACATTTGTTAATCAAGGGAGCAGTGAGTCACTCAGGCTGACTAACTGAAGTTAGACTGTTTGTATTTCCCAACCATCCCACCCCTCGCCCACCCACTCCTAGCTCATCCCTTAATTTATAGGCAGGTGCCACTTTCACAAAAAAAAAAACAAAAACCCATCAACAAAAACTTTGAGAATTCGATCAGACCCCGGTAGGCCACTACCAGACACATAGTGAATTCACTAATAAATTTAAAGGAAGTTAGACACATTCCTACTCCCATAGCAACCTAAAACTTAACTAGGAACTGATCAAAATTGAGATGAAGGCAGCAGTCCAGCAGCAAGAGGCGGGCTTCCCAGTCTTTTGCATCGAGTGTCACATGTATGATTTTTTACCCACCGGTGAGAAGTTGTACATGTGCATGCGATGCAAAGAGCTCCTGGCTCTCAGAGAACGAGTCCGATCTCTGGAGGCTAGAGTGGCAGACCTGGAGGAGCTGAGGCAGACAGAGAGGTATATAGATGAGACCTTCAGGGACATAGTAGTCAAGTCCCAACTTCAGACTGGCAGCCCTGGTGCTGCCTTGGAGGAAGAAGGTCTCATGATGGGAGAGCACCAACCAGGTGTAGCAGGAAAGGATCCTGTAGCAAGGACCTGCTCTCCAGGTGATGCATTATCCTTTCGCACTGAGGATATCTCCCCAAGGCCTACTGCCCAGGAGGGAAGGGTTAGGTCGGCAGTCATAGTTGGTGATTCGATTATTAGGAATGTAGATAGCTGGGTGGCTGGTGGGCGTGAGGACCGCCTGGTAACATGCCTACCTGGTCGAAGGTGGCGGACCTCACACGTCACCTAGATAGGATTTTAGACAGTGCTGGGGAGGAGCCGGCTGTCCTGGTACATGTGGGCACCAACGACATAGGAAAATGTGGGAGGGAGGTTCTGGAAGCCAAATTTAGGCTCTTAGATAGAAAGCTTAAATCCAGAACCTCCAGGGTAGCATTCTCTGAAATGCTCCCTGTTCCACGCGCAGGTCACCAGAGGCAGGCAGAGCTCCGGAGTCTCAATGCGTGGATGAGACGATGGTGCAAGGAAGAGGGATTCAGTTGTGTTAGGAACTGGGGAACATTTTGGGGAAGGGGGAGTCTCTTCCGAAGAGATGGGCTGCACCTTAACCAAGGTGGAACCAGACTGCTGGCGCTAACCTTTAAAAAGGAGATAGAGCAGCTTTTAAACTAGAAGAAAGGGGAAAGCCGACAGTCGCTCAGCAGCGCATGGTTCGGAGAGAGGTATCTTTAAAGGATACTAATGATGCATTAGAATTAAGGCATCCCGACAGTGAGGTTCCAATAATTAGAAAAATAGTCCAAGTGCCTGTAACTAAAAACTCACCTGAGCTAAAAAATTCTAACTTATCCCTATCAATTAAAAAGCAGAATGAAAATACAAACAAAAAACAAACTTTGAAATGTTTGTATGCTAATGCCAGAAGTCTAAGAAGTAAGATGGGAGAATTAGAATGTATAGCAGTGAATGATGACATAGACTTAATTGGCATCTCAGAGACATGGTGGAAGGAGGATAACCAATGGGACAGTGCTATACCGGGGTACAAATTATATCGCAATGACAGAGAGGAGCAGTTGGGAGGAGGTGTGGCGCTTTATGTCCGGGATGGCATAGAGTCCAACAGGATAAACATCCTGCATGAGACTAAATGCAAAATTGAATCTTTATGGGTAGAAATCCCTTGTGTGTCGGGGAAGACTATAGTGATAGGGGTATACTACCGTCCACCTGGTCAAGATGGTGAGATGGACAGTGAAATGCTAAGAGAAATTAGGGAAGCTAACCAAATTGGTAGTGCAGTAATAATGGGAGACTTCAATTACCTTAAATTAAATTGAGATACGTGGTGTTTTTAAATTATTAGAAAAAATTTTTACGCTGGGCATATCAAAATTTACTTTGAAAATTTAAGGACCATCATACCACCCAGTGCTCACAAGTCAGACTTGCATTTCATGCACTTCATATGGGTCACTTTTAATCAACTGGTCCATGTAGCTCCACTCAATTTTTATGAATTTTTAAAATATTTTTCAAGTAATGAATTTTAAAAGAAGAAGAACTTCCCTTATTCATCCGTTGTCGGGGTCATTTTTCCATAGCTGTCGGAGGTACTCGTCCGACGCGCGCGTTTCGCCAAAGTAGCTGCTTCAGAGACGTATATTCAGACTCTCCTGATCCAGCACTCCCCTTGTTTCAACGGGGGATATAAACAGATCTTTAAGCATTAGTAAATTCTTGCAAAAAAGAACTTCAGTGGTGTTAAGGGTCCATCAAATTTTTCTAAAAAACATTAAAAGCCTAAATCAAATTCAGCGATATTACTTTTTTGCAACAGAATGTCTTGACGATGTATACATTACAGAGGGAAATAAAAGGTAAACTTACCGAACCCAACGCCGTCTCTCCGCTCAGAGTTCTTGGCGGTAGAGCGGCTTGGGTCGGTCTGAATTTAAATACCATTGCGTCTGATATCCACCTGACAGTCAGATGATTCCTAATTCTGGCGGGCAATCACCAGAAATGGAACCATTCGATGTCCTTATTCAAGCCACCAGGGGTTACTGATTTTAATTGAAAGATCCACTTCTGTTCGCATTGTCTCAAAGTCTGTACACGATTACACGATTACAACATGGTCCCGAATGTTTTTACCACGGGAGTATGCAATCCTCAAAGGTTGATTCAATGAAGGAATCCTGTGGGCCAGTTCCTCAGATTGAGGAGATGATGTGCAGACCAAGAGGACTTCAAAACTCAGGCAAAAGATATGGCTAACCGCTTTTTACAACGCGGCTATCCGACACACTGTGTTAAAAAAGCCTACCGACGAGCGCTTTATTCGAACAGAGACTACTTATTTTTGCCAAAAAATCCTGAGCCAGGTTCGAACCCGCATACTGTGGTGCTGAAACATACCCTTCTGTGGGCCTCAATTAGTAGAGCTATGAGGGAACACTGGAAGATTGTTCAACAAATTCATCCTTCATTGAATCAACCTTTGAGGATTGCATACTCCCGTGGTAAAAACATTCGGGACCATGTTGTACGTTCAAATTGTTCTAAACCTATACAGAACAAGGAACTTGTTCAAACATGTGATAAATGCAAATTCTGCCCTTTAAAGTCCCCCCAGACTCAAATTGTCACGGCATCGGGGAAAACTATTCTTCTGCCCAAATTTTCTTGTCACTCAACCCATGCAGTTTATGCCATCTTTTGTCCGTGCCCATTAACTTATGTAGGCATGACAAAAAGGAAGGTTAAGATTCGTCTTACTGAACACAAATGCTGCATCAATACCAATCGAGTTGAGGAACCCTTAGTTGCTCATTTCAAAGAATTCAATCATGAGTTTGATGATATCAAATGGACCGTGCTAGAAATCATCAATCAGCACTGGAGAGGTGGTAATCGTGTACAGACTTTGAGACAATGCGAACAGAAGTGGATCTTTCAATTAAAATCAGTAACCCCTGGTGGCTTGAATAAGGACATCGAATGGTTCCATTTCTGGTGATTGCCCGCCAGAATTAGGAATCATCTGACTGTCAGGTGGATATCAGACGCAATGGTATTTAAATTCAGACCAACCCAAGCCGCTCTACCGCCAAGAACTCTGAGCGGAGAGACGGCGTTGGGTTCGGTAAGTTTACCTTTTATTTCCCTCTGTAATGTATACATCGTCAAGACATTCTGTTGCAAAAAAGTAATATCGCTGAATTTGATTTAGGCTTTTAATGTTTTTTAGAAAAATTTGATGGACCCTTAACACCACTGAAGTTCTTTTTTGCAAGAATTTACTAATGCTTAAAGATCTCTTTATATCCCCCGTTGAAACAAGGGGAGTGCTGGATCAGGAGAGTCTGAATATACGTCTCTGAAGCAGCTACTTTGGCGAAATGCGCGCGTCGGACGAGTACCTCCGACAGCTATGGAAAAATGACCCCGACAACGGATGAATAAGGGAAGTTCTTCTTCTTTTAAAATTCATTACTTGAAAAATATTTAAAAAATTCATAAAAATTGAGTGGAGCTACATGGACCAGTTGATTAAAAGTGACCCATATGAAGTGCATGAAATGCAAGTCTGACTTGTGAGCACTGGGTGGTATGATGGTCCTTAAATTTTCAAAGTAAATTTTGATATGCACAGCGTAAAATTTTTTTCTAATAATTTAAAAACACCACGTATCTCAATATAATTTACTGCCCTCGTGGGGTTATTCATTAAGAGATTTTTTGGAATTTAGACTTCAATTACCCCAATATTGACTGGGTAAATGTATCATCGGGACACGCTAGAGAGATAACGTTCCTGGATGGAATAAATGATAGCTTTATGGAGCAATTGGTTCAGGAACTGACGAGAGAGGGAGCATTTTTAGATCTAATTCTCAGTGGAGCACAGGACTTGGTGAGAGAGGTAATGGTGGTGGGGCCGCTTGGCAATAGTGATCATAATATGATCAAATTTGATGTAATGACTGGAAAAGGAACAGTGTGCAAATCCAAGGCTCTCGTGCTAAACTTTCAAAAGGGAAACTTTGATAAAATGAGAAAAATTGTTAGAAAAAAACTGAAAGGAGCAGCTACAAAAGTAAAAAATGTCCAAGAGGCGTGGTCATTGTTAAAAAATAGCATTCTAGAAGCACAGTCCAGATGTATTCCACACATTAAGAAAGGTGGAAAGAAGGCAAAATGATTACTGGCATGGTTAAAAGGGGAGGTGAAAGAATCTATTTTAGCCAAAAGATCTTCATTCAAAAATTGGAAGAAGGATCCAATAGAAGAAAATAGGATAAAGCATAAACGTTGGCAAGTTAAATGTAAGACATTGATAAGACAGGCTAAGAGAGAATTTGAAAAGAGGTTGGCTGTAGAGGCAAAAACTCACAGTAAAAACTTTTTAAAATATATCCGAAGCAGAAAGCCTGTGAGGGAGTCAATTGGACCGTTAGATGATCGAGGGGTTAAAGGGGCTGTTGGATTCGTGGACCCTTGGACCGGTCGGAACCAGAAAGTGAACCGCTGAGTGAGGTGGCGGCGGAGGTCCCGACCGGGAGGCGGCAAGGACGGAGTTGTGGATGGCCTGAGGAAGACCCTAGGAAGCCCTATGCGACCAAGGGCTTTGGCAAGGAAGAATGCAACGGTGGAACTGGCACAGTGGTGAGAAGGTCTTCGCCCTGGAAGCCGATCCTCCCCCGAGAGGAGCTCGTAGGAGTTCGGCCGCTGGGATTTAGGAGATTCACCCTGGAAGCCGGAGTCCCCCCAGGAGGAGCCCGTAGGAACCCGGCCGCTGGGACTTAGGAGGGCCCGCGGGGGCCGAATCAGACGGAGTCCAAGGTCGAGTGCCAGAGGGTCGTCGCTCACCAGTCCAGAGTCGTGTACCAGAGAATCGTCGCTTGCCAGTCCAGAATCAGAAACCAAGGAATCACCGTAAGCCGAACCGGGGTCAGAAGCCAGAGAATCGTCGTAAGCCAGTCCAGAATCAGGAACCAAGGGATCACCGTAAGCCGAACCGGGGTCAGAAGCCAGGGAATCGTCGTAAGCCAGTCCGGAGTCAGGAACCAATGGAGACCGAGTCGACAGAAGAACGCAGCAACTGGAGACAGGAAAAACCCTGGGAACCTCGTTGCAAGGCAGAGAAGAGGAGCAACTGCAGGGCTTAAATAGCCCTGCAGCGTCTGACGTCATCGGAGGCCGTCCCCTGCTTCTCCCGCGCTGGCCCCTTTAAGAAGGGAGCTCAGCCGCGCGCGCGCGTCTAGGGGGCGGAGCCAGCTGCCTCGAGACGCCGTCCGCTCCTCCGAGGCAGGAGCGCGGTGCCGGAGGCCCGTGCAGGGCCGAGCGAGGAGGAACGGACCCGGGCAGCGCCATGGGCGGGCGCCGACCCTGGGACCGGCCTGGGAACGCGTTCGGACCACGCCACGGGTGAGTGCCGGCCCCGGGTCGGTCCCGGGGTTGCAACAGGGGCACTTATTTATTTATTTATTTAAAAGCTTTTATATACCGAAGATCATGTACAAGTACATATCGCTTCGGTTTACAGAAAACCAGAATTAGAAATACCATGGGCATGGTGTACATGGAACAATAAACATTAAAACAAATAATACAAATATAAATTATATAATAATAGAAATAGTAATAATGTTAGTAATAATAATAATAATAATAATAATAAAATAAAATAAAAATCCATAAACTGTGAGTATGCAACAAACAGGGTAGATATTGAGTATGTGGTGCATTGTAGAATTATGCATGGAGAACATTAAATGTATGTTACAGTTAAGGTAGCGTATAACTTTATTTTTAGCTTGGGAAACTTTAGGTGAAGGCCTCCGTGAATAGCCAAGTCTTCAACTTTTTCTTGAAAGTCCGTAAGCAAGGTTCAAGGCGAAGGTCCGATGGTAGATTGTTCCAGTGAGTAGGTCCAGCTATTGAGAAGACGCGTTTTTTCATTGGGGCCTTGGTCGGGGGTACATAAAGGGTATTTTGGTACGTTGTTCTAATAGGTCTGGATGCTGAGTGAAATTGGAGAGAGCAGTTTAATTCGAGTGTAGTTTGTGAGTGGATGGTTTTGTGTATTATGGTTAACACTTTGTTTAGAATTCTAGACTTGATGGGGAGCCAGTGTAGGCTCTTAAGTATAGGAGTGATGTGTTCACTTCTACTGGTCTTGGTTAGGATCCTGGCTACTGAATTCTGTAGCATTTGTAAAGGCTTTGTGGTGACCGCTGGAAGACCGATTAGCATGGAATTGCAGTAATCAATTTTGGAAAATAATACAGTTTGGAGCACTGTGCGGAAGTCATGGAGATGGAGAAGAGGTTTCAAGTTTTTTAATATATGTAGTTTGTGAAAGCATTCTTTTGTTGTATTATTTGTTACGGATTGAGTCTGATAGTGGACCCTTGGGCCGGCCGAGGGTGGAGAAAGGCCGGGAGGCAGAGCACAGCTGGTATAGAAGAGGAGTCTTCGCCCTGGAAACCCGAGACCCCCCCCAGGAGGAGCCCGTAGAGATCCGGGTCGCTGGGACTTAGGAGAGATGCAGTGGTCGAGACTGGCTGAAGACGAAAGGAGTCGAGGTGGAGTCCGAATGTCGTGGCTGGCAGAAGACGGCTGAGGGGGGATATGATAGAGGTCTACAAAATCATGAAAGGATTTGAATAGGTTAATGAAATCGATTATTTATTATCTGATTATTTAATCAGAAAATAAAATGACTTTAGCAAGTAGCTCATTTAAAACAAATTGAAGAAAATTCTTTTCACTCAGCGCATAGTTAAGCTATGGAATTCATTGCCAGAAGATGTGATTATGGCAGTTAGTGTAACTGGGTTCAAAAAAGGTTTGGATAAGTTCCTAGAGGAAAAATCATAAACTGCTATTCATCAGTAAGGAATAGCTTGAGATCTATTTAAAGTCTGAGTACTTGCCAGGTTCTTATGGCCTGGATTGGCCACTGTTGGAAACAGGATGCTGGGCTTGATGGACCCTTGGTCTGACCCAGTATGGCAGCTTCTTATGTTCTTATGTTCTTAAGGCAGAGTCGAGGTGAAGTCCGAAGGTTGTGGCGGGCAGAAGACAAGGCAGAGTCGAGGTGAAGTCCGAAGGTCGTGGCTGGCAGGAACCAAGGAACCGGAACAGGAAAGGCTGGAACTGGAACAAGGTACAGCAAGGACCGGAGCAAGGATCAGGCAGGAACCGGAGCAAGGATCAAGCAGGAACTGCAACTAACACTCAGAGAGCGACCTCGTTGCAAGGCAAGGCTGAGGAGACAGGCACCGGTTTAAATAGTCTGCCGGCGTCTGACATCAGGAGAGGGGCGGTTCAGCACTTCCGGGTGCTGGACCTACAAGAGCTGGCTCTTCGCGCGCGCGCGTTCCCCGGCGGGGGGAGGAGCCGAGTTCGGGCCTCGATGGCGTCTCCACGAGGGAGACGCCGCTGCCATGCGGCCAGGGAGGCCTTTTACCACGCGGCTCGCGGTGCGGTCAGGAAGCCCGGAGACAAGGTAAGGACCCGGTCGCTAACTTAGCGACCGGGACCGCAACAGTACCCCCTCCTTTACGCCCCCTCTTCAAGGATGATCAGCGTGAAACTGTTGTAACAGGGACTTGTCCAAAATGTTACGAGCAGGTTCCCAAGTATTGTCCTCATCCCCGCATCCTTCCCAAGCTAGCAAGTATTCCCAACGCCTGTTGGTGAAGCGAGAATCCAGAACCTCCCATACTTGGAAGGTAGAGTCCTCGGCCGTGGGAGCAGAGGTAGAGTCAGGTGGTCTCTGGTGAAACCTGGAAAGGACTACTGGTTTTAGGAGAGAGACGTGAAAGACGTTATGAATGCGTAAAGTGGTAGGCAAACGCAGACGGTAAGACACCAGCCCTACTCGCTCCGCTACCCGAAAAGGACCACAGAACTTTGGTGCCAGCTTCTTCGAGGGTTGTCTCAAATGGATGTTCTTGGTACTGAGCCACACCCTATCTCCAGGTAAGAAGACGGGTGCGGGTTTTCGATGTTGATCACTGTAGCGTTTAGAGGTAAGTGCGGTCCTACGAAGCCTCCGTTGGGTAGTCATCCAGAGTTTACCCAACTGTTGGGCGGTAAGCTGTGCTGCTGGTGCTGAGACCGGTACAGGTACCGGCAATGGTGGTTTGAGTTGTTTTCCATATACGAGTTGGAAGGGTGACCTACCCGTTGCTGCGTGTACTTGATTGTTGTAGGCGAACTCTGCCCACGGGAGCAACTCTACCCAATTGTCTTGCTTGTGATTGGTGAAAGCTCGTAAGAACAGTTTTAGAGAGCGATTCATCCGTTCAGTTTGCCCGTTACTTTGTGGGTGAAAGGCGGTGGAGAAGCTGAGTTGTATTTCGAACTTTTTGCAAAGAGCCCTCCAATACCTGGCTGTAAATTGTGGACCTCGGTCCGAGACAATGTCTTGAGGTAAGCCATGGATTCGGAATATATGATGAGTGAATAACAAGGCTAGTTCGGTTGCAGAGGGTAATTTGGTTAGTGGCACGAAATGGGCCATTTTAGAGAAACGGTCCACGGTGACCTATATGACAGTCTTGCCTTGAGAAGAAGGTAAATCTACCACAAAATCCGTGGTGATGTGAGTCCACGGTTCCGTAGGCACGGGCAACGGTTGTAACAGCCCTCTCGGTGAACCAACTAGAGGTTTTTGCTTGGCGCACGTGGGACAGGAGTTAATGTAGAAAGAGACATCCCTACGAAGGCCGGACCACCAGTAGAAGCGACTTATGAGGTCCAGCGTTCTCTCCCTACCAGCATGCCCTCCAGACAAGGAGTCATGCCCCCAAGACAGTACTTTCTTCCGAAGTTTCTTGGGTACAATAGTTCTTGTTGTTGAATTTAGCGGGGTAAGGGCGAGGTGGACACATGTGGGATCTAGAATATGTTGTAGTTCCTCGTCCTCCTCAGGTTGAGCGGTACGGGACAGAGCGTCAGCTTGGACGTTTTTCTCTGCGGGCCGATATTTGAGAATGAAATCAAAGCGACTGAAGAAAAGGGACCATCTGGCTTGGCGAGGGTTCAGGCGCTGAGCATGGGCTAAGAACTCCAAGTTCTTGTGATCCGTATACACTGTGATGGGATGATTGGCCTCTTCAAGCCACTGTCTCCATTCTTCGAAGGCAAGTTTAATTGCCAGGAGTTCCTTGTCACCAATGCCGTAGTTGTATTCAGCTGGAGAGAACTTCTTAGAGAAGTGAGAACATGGCATCAACTTGCCAGACGCATCGTGTTGACTGAGGACAGCCCCGATGGCTAAGCTGGAAGCATCGACCTCCACAATGAATGGGTGCAGTGGGTTCGGATGGCGCAAGCAGGAAGCCTCTAAGAATGCTTGCTTCAAGTTTTCAAAAGCCAGGCACGCGTCTGCAGGCCAGTCTTGAGTGTTGGCCCCCTTACGAGTGAGAGCGGTGAGTGGGGCTACTTTCAGAGAGTAATGAGGAATGAAGTGCCTGTAGAAATTAGCGAATCCGAGGAATCGCTGGAGAGCCTTCAAGCCCGAGGGACGTGGCCAATTAGTGATAGCCAAAACCTTCTCAGGATCCATTTGGAACCCCGAGGAGGAGACAATGTATCCCAAGAAGGGAAGGGATTCGCAGTCGAACTGGCACTTCTCAAGTTTGGCGTATAGATGATTTTCCCTTAAAGCTTGTAGAAGGAGTCTGACATGTTGTCGATGGGTGGCTAGGTCTTGGGAATAAATCAAGACATCGTCCAGGTATACAATGACGAAAGAGTGGAGCATTTCCCGGAGTACCTCGTTCATGAGGTTTTGGAAGACGGCTGGAGCGTTGCACAAACCAAACGGCATTACCAAATACTCATAATGTCCGTCACGGGTGTTGAACGCCGTCTTCCATTCATCTCCCGGGCGTATACGGACCAGATTGTAAGCTCCACGAAGGTCAAGTTTAGTAAAAACCTTCGCTCCTTGTAGTCTGTCAAGTAACTCAGGTATCAAGGGAAGCGGGTATCGGTCCTTTTTGGTGATGGTATTCAACCCTCTGTAGTCAATGCAGGGTCTTAGGGTGCCATCCTTCTTAGCTACAAAAAAGAACCCTGCCCCAGCAGGGGAGTGTGAAGGGCGAATGAAACCTTTAGCGAGGTTTTCCGTAATATAGTCGGACATAGCTCGAGTCTCTGGTAGTGACAGCGGGTAGACTCGGCCGTGCGGGGGAGTGGTGCCTGGAAGAAGTTCAATGGCACAGTCAAATGGTCGGTGACATGGGAGGATCTCCGCCTTTTGCTTAGAGAACACATCGGAATAATCCTGATACGATGAAGGGATTCCGATGGCAGTCTGGCAGAGAGGGACCTTGGTCCTCAAGGCAATTCAAGGCAGTTTTAGAAGCAATAAGGACTCCATTGAGCAATCTGGAGAGAGTCCCAATGTATCACAGGGGCGTGCAGCTGTAGCCAGGGTAGTCCTAAGACTACTGGATGCACAGTCTTTTCGAGCAATAGAAAGGAGATTTCCTCGGTGTGAAGAGTGCCAGTTCGTAGAGTCAGAGGTTTCGTGAGCTCGGTAATATCACCAGGAAGAGGAGTTCCTTGAATGGAGGTGACTCGTAGAAGAGGTTCTCTGGGTACTGTGGAGAGTCCAAGTTGGTGTGCCAACTCTTTTAGAATGAAGTTCCCGCCAGTTCCAGAATCCAAAAAAGCTAGAGTCTGGAAGGAACCACCAGGATACTCCAGTGTAATAGGGACCGTACATTGAGGAGCAGCGTTAACACAGCCTAGGGGGAGCTCCTCCCACCTTCCTAGGCTCGGGCGTTTTCCGGCCTCTGTGGGCACTGAGCCAAGAGGTGGCCCTTGCCCCCGCAGTAGAGGCACAGCCCTTGAGTACGGCGTAATCTTCTCTCTTCCTCGGAGAGGGGCGTGCGCCCTATCTGCATAGGTTCCTCCGTAGAAGGATTGCTGGGAGAAGACTGCGTCCTGGAAGCGGTAGTCAGAGGCCTAGAGAAGGTGGGTGCCAAAGAGACAGGACGGCAAAGTACAAGGCCCTCCTTGGCTCGTTGTTGAAGGCGACGGTCGATTCTCCCGGCAAGGTCTATAACTTCATTCAAAGAGCTGGGAATGTCCCGAGCCATGAGTTCGTCCTTAATGCGACCTGCGAGGCCCTCAAGGAAAATACCTCGCAGACAATCATCTTGCCACCCCAGTTCCATGGCCAAAGTGCGGAATTCGATGGCGTAGTCCGCCAGAGTATGGGACCCTTGTCTCAACTGTAGGATCTCAGTGGTGGCAGTAGTTTCACGAGCGGGTTCATCAAAGGTTTGTTTGAAATGGGCTACAAACCGGGGCAAGTCCTGCAGCATAGGATCTTGATGCTCCCACATGGGTGACGCCCACAGCATGGCCTTCCCATCAAGCAGGGAGAGGATATAGGCCACTTTGACAGCGTCTGAGGGAAACTGCCCCGGAAGCAAGGAGAACCGGATAAAACACTGGTTCAGGAAGGCTCTACACATCTTGGCGTCCCCAGTATAACGAGTAGGCGCTGGAAGCTGAGTCTGTGCTGGAGGCTGCGGTGCGGGAACCGGGAGTGGAGGTTGAACCACTTCTGGAGGACTAGCGTCCAAACGAGTTGCGAGACGATCAACTGTGGCAGAACATAAGAACATAAGAAAATGCCATACTGGGTCAAACCAAGGGTCCATCAAGCCCAGCATCCTGTTTCCAACAGTGGCCAATCCAGGCCATAAGAACCTGGCAAGTACCCAAAAACTAAGTCTAGTTTCTAGGCAGTGCTGCTGCTGCTGGATTCTCTGGGCCATTCCGGGAATGGCTTGCAAACCGGCTGTGTCCGCCGGGTCCATGGCCTTGCAAACTGTTACGGATTGAGTATGATAGTGGACCCTTGGGCCGGCCGAGGGTGGAGAAAGGCCGGGAGGCAGAGCACAGCTGGTATAGAAGAGGAGTCTTCGCCCTGGAAACCCGAGACTCCCCCAGGAGGAGCCCGTAGAGGTCCGGGTCGCTGGGACTTAGGAGAGATGCAGTGGTCGAGACTGGCTGAAGACGAAAGGAGTCGAGGTGGAGTCCGAAGGTCGTGGCTGGCAGGAACCAAGGAACCGTAACAGGAAAGGCTGGAACTGGAACAAGGTACAGCAAGGACCGGAGCAAGGATCAGGCAGGAACCGGAGCAAGGATCAAGCAGGAACTGCAACTAACACTCAGAGAGCGACCTCGTTGCAAGGCAAGGCTGAGGAGACAGGCGCCGGTTTAAATAGTCTGCCGGCGTCTGATGTCAGGAGAGGGGCGGTTCAGCACTTCCGGGTGCTGGACCTACAAGAGCTGGCTCTTCGCGCGCGCGCGTTCCCCGGCGGGGGGAGGAGCCAAGTTCGGGCCTCGATGGCGTCTCCACGAGGGAGACGCCGCTGCCACGCGGCCAGGGAGGCCTTTTACCACGCGGCTCGCGGTGCGGTCGGGAAGCCCGGAGACAAGGTAAGGACCCGGTCACTAACTTAGCGACCGGGACCGCAACATAATTGACAAATTTTTTTAAGTTCAGCCGGTTGTCTATGGTTACTCCAAGATCTCTTACATGTGTGGTTAAGGTCATTTGAGTTGAAGGGGAGTTTTCATCCTGAGTGATGAGCAAAAGTTCAGTTTTTGAAGTGTTGAGCACTAGATTCAGACTGGTGAGAAGTGTGTTTATGGATTGTAGGCAGTTGTTCCAAAAATTCAAAGTTTTTGTTATTGATTCTGAGACTGGTAGCAGAATTTGGACGTCATCGGCGTAGATAAAATGCATAACGTTTAGATTAGTGAGAAGTTGACAGAGGGGTAGAAGATAGATGTTAAATAGAGTAGGGGATAAGGAGCAGCCTTGAGGGACTCCGAGTGTGGCTTTGACTGGGTGCGACTCTTTATTATTTATTCTAACCTTGAATATTCTGTTGTTGAGGAATGACTTGAACCATTCCAGAGCCGTTCCTGATATACCGATATCTGATAGACGGTTGATAAGTATGGAATGCTTCACCATGTCAAAGGCCGCTGATATGTCAAGTAGGGCCAGCAAGTAGGGGGTCTTTTTATCAAGGCCTGTGTAGATTCTGTCTGTCAGTGAAATCAGAAGGGATTCCGTGTTGAGGGATTTACGGAAGCCAAATTGTGCTGGGGCTAGAATCTTATTTTCTTCTCGGTATTCCGAAAGTTGTTTGTTCACTACTTTCTCCATGATTTTGGCCACAAATGGTAAGTTAGCAATTGGGCGAAAATTTGCCGGGTCTATTGGGTTAAGGTTGGGTTTCTTAGAGAAGATAAGGCCATCGTGGAATCACTAGTTGTCCTTCACGCTTACCCGTTATGGTGATTATACTCACGAATGGACTCTGACTCTCCCAGGTTAAAGCACCATTAAGCTTTAACCTGTACGTCCTATGGTATCACTTCATATTTATTTCCTGCCTTATCTTCTTTCCAGCTTGTTGCAAGCTTCCAAGTTCTCTTCCCTGTTGATTGTAACTTTGACTCATTCCTACCTACTGTTTATCTTTCGTTTACTTGAATAGTTACCCCAGTTTTATTCTTGTTAATTGTAAACCGATCCGATATGGTTATTTACTATGAAGGTCGGTATATAAAACTGTTAAATAAATAATAAATAAATAAATGATTTCTTTGCTTCGGTGTTTACTGAAGAGGATGTTGGGGAGGTACCCGTAATGGAGAAGGTTTTCATGGGCAATGATTCAGATGGACTGAATCAAATCACGGTGAACCTAGAAGATGTGGTAGGCCTGATTGACAAAGTGAAGAGTAGTAAATCACCTGGACCGGATGGTATACACCCCAGAGTTCTGAAGGAACTAAAAAATGAAATTTCAGACCTATTAGTAAAAATTTGTAACTTATCATTGAAATCATCCATTGTACCTGAAGACTGGAGGATAGCAAATGTAACCCCAATATTTAAAAAGGGCTCCAGGGGCGATCCGGGAAGCTACAGACTAGTTAGCCTGACTTCAGTGTCAGGAAAAATAGTGGAAAGTGTTCTAAACATCAAAATCACAGAACATATAGAAAGACATGGTTTAATGGAACAAAGTCAGCATGGCTTTACCCAGGGCAAGTCTTGCCTCACAAATCTGCTTCACTTTTTTGAAGGAGTTAATAAACATGTGGATAAAGGTGAACTGGTAGATGTATTATGCTTGGATTTTCAGAAGGCGTTTGACAAAGTTCCTCATGAGAGGCTTCTAGGAAAAGTAAAAAGTCATGGGATAGGTGGCGATGTCCTTTCGTGGATTGCAAACTGGCTAAAAGACAGGAAACAGAGAGTAGGATTAAATGGGCAATTTTCTCAATGGAAGGGAGTGGACAGTGGAGTGCCTCAGGGATCTGTATTGGGACCCTTACTTTTCAATATATTTATAAATGATCTGTAAAGAAATACAACGAGTGAAATAATCAAATTTGCAGATGACACAAAATTGTTCAGAGTAGTTAAATCACAAGCAGATTGTGATAAATTGCAGGAAGACCTTGTGAGACTGGAAAATTGGGCATCCAAATGGCAGATAAAATTTAATGTGGATACGTGCAAGGTGATGCATATAGGGAAAAACAACCCATGCTATAATTACACAACGTTGGGTTCCATATTAGGTGCTACAACCCAAGAAAGAGATCTAAGTGTCATAGTGGATAACACATTGAAATCGTCGGTACAGTGTGCTGCGGCAGTCAAAAAAGCAAACAGAATGTTGGGAATTATTAGAAAGGGAATGGTGAATAGAACGGAAAATGTCATAATGCCTCTGTATCGCTCCATGGTGAGACCGCACCTTGAATACTGTGTACAATTCTGGTCGCCGCATCTCAAAAAAGATATAATTGTGATGGAGAAGGTACGGAGAAGGTACAGAGAAGGGCTACCAAAATGATAAGGGGAATGGAACAACTCCCCTATGAAGAAAGACTAAAGAGGTTAGGACTTTTCAGCTTGGAGAAGAGACGACTGAGGGGGGATATGATAGAGGTGTTTAAAATCATGAGAGGTCTAGAACGGGTAGATGTGAATTGGTTATTTACTCTTTCGGATAGTAGAAAGACTAGGGGGCACTCCATGAAGTTAGCATGGGGCACATTTAAAACTAATCGGAGAAAGTTCTTTTTTACTCAACGCACAATTAAACTCTGGAATTTGTTGCCAGAGGATGTGGTTCGTGCAGTTAGTATAGCTGTGTTTAAAAAAGGATTGGATAAGTTCCTGGAGGAGAAGTCCATTAACGGCTATTAAGTTCACTTAGAGAATAGCCACTGCCATTAGCAATGGTTACATGGAATAGACTTAGTTTTTGGGTACTTGCCAGGTTCTTATGGCCTGGATTCTCCACTGTTGGAAACAGGATGCTGGGCTTGATGGACCCTTGGTCTGACCCAGTATGGCATTTTCTTATGTTCTTATGTTCTTATGATTTCATCTTCTTGAATTTCATGATGTATTAATGTATTACTTTTCCATGAATTGTATAAATAGATCTGAACCTATTTTCAAGTGTTGAGAATTTCTGTTTGATTTTTCAGGGCGAAGACTTTGCAGATAATGGCACCTGGCATATTTTCTGTGCTGCTGCTGCTGGGCTGTGTTACTCTGTCTGAAGTCCTGGCTGGTGAGTCCTGGCCTATGCTAGCAATAAAGTGCAGGCTGTTTATGAAGCACAATGGTGAGAACTGCGATCCCTAGAGAGTGAGACCCAATTTCTGTTTTCCATCCGTCACTCACTCTATGACCTTATTAAAGCCAATTAACCTCCCAGTGCCTTGCCATGCAGGGAATCTGGGTTTGAGTCCCAAGACTTCTGATTTTAGCACTGGGGATGCTTTTGAGACAACCTCCACAATTCTCCAGGGAGAGGTAATCCTAGCCATTGCTAAACTGACTGGGTTAGTGGCGCGATGCATGATTTATAACCCTAGAGGGGATAGGAGGTACAAATCAGGAAAAATCTCCAAGTAGATATGAATAAAGTCAATGGTGCTGTAGCCCCAGTAGAGTTAGGTTCTGATATAGCCAGAAGTCCAAAAGCAGTAAGAAATTGGTCAAAAAATAAACATGTAATGAGAGTATTTTACGGTTGTGTGAACAGTACAATATATCCGTTCTCTGTTTAAAAGACTGATACGGTGACCACAGTTAAATGTTCAAAACAGGTTTATTTGCTGAAAGTGTAAAGCTTTCCTGTGCTCTGCAGCGCTGCTGAGTGTGACTTTCTGTGATACTTTTCTAAAGAACTAGGTACATACCCCAGCCTTCGGGGCCCCTCATATTTCCTGGGGGACCTTCACATATTCTCAGTGTACCCAGGACTTATCACACCCGCTATCACCTTTAATATTCGCCGTTTGCATTTGCCGTTTCAATAGCTGCAGTCAGTTTATCTATTTACATTTTATCCTGCTGTGCGCTGCTTTTTGCAAACATCGTATTGATGGACTTACAGCTG
This sequence comes from Rhinatrema bivittatum, assembly GCF_901001135.1. Taxonomy (NCBI): domain Eukaryota; kingdom Metazoa; phylum Chordata; class Amphibia; order Gymnophiona; family Rhinatrematidae; genus Rhinatrema; species Rhinatrema bivittatum. The sequence goes on from NC_042616.1 coordinate 2,875,809, forward strand.
TGCTTGACACTGCTCACCTGAATGTATTGTACATTCAGCATTGATATGTATCCTATGGCCTTAATCTCCATTGCTGTTCACAGCCTCTATGCTTGTAGTTTACAGTATTTTATTCTCCCTTCTTACACAGATTGTGTCTTGTTGGTCCCTCCCAATGCCACCTTTTTGGTGAAATACGGTTATGTTGGGGGACTACATTTACTAAGAAGATTATGAAATAAACCTGTTTTGAACATTTAACTGTGGTCACCCTATGAGTATGTGAAACCGTGAACGGATATATTGTACTGTTCACACATCCATTCTTTATGCCGTGCATTTTAACTTGTGAACTCTTTACTCCACGTCACTGACTTGCAAATGAAAGTTTTTTAGCGAGGCATATTGCAATCATATGAAATCACACACCAAGGTGTGAATATTGCAGAACTACCTGCAAAGAACAGGAAAAACAAGCACCAGGGGAATCAGAGAGAAGGCATGGAAGGAAAGGTATCTGCAAGGCTGTGACCACAAATAAGACGTGCCATGCTGGGTCTGGCCAAGGTCCATCAAGCCCAGCATCCTGATTCCAACAGTGGCCAATCCAGGTCACAGGTACCCGGCAGGATTCCTAAATTACATAAGAACATAAGAAATTGCCATGCTGGGTCTGGCCAAGGTCCATCAAGCCCAGCATCCTGATTCCAACAGTGGCCAATCCAGGTCACAGGTACCCGGCAGGATTCCTAAATTACATAAGAACATAAGAAATTGCCATGCTGGGTCAGACCAAGGGTCCATCAAGCCCAGCATCCTGATTCCAACAGTGGCCAATCCAGGTCACAGGTACCCGGCAGGATTCCTAAATTACATAAGAACATAAGAAATTGCCATGCTGGGTCTGGCCAAGGTCCATCAAGCCCAGCATCCTGATTCCAACAGTGGCCAATCCAGGTCACAGGTACCCGGCAGGATTCCTAAATTACATAAGAACATAAGAAATTGCCATGCTGGGTCAGACCAAGGGTCCATCAAGCCCAGCATCCTGATTCCAACAGTGGCCAATCCAGGTCACAGGTACCCGGCAGGATTCCTAAATTACATAAGAACATAAGAAATTGCCATGCTGGGTCTGGCCAAGGTCCATCAAGCCCAGCATCCTGATTCCAACAGTGGCCAATCCAGGTCACAGGTACCCGGCAGGATTCCTAAATTGCATAAGAACATAAGAAATTGCCATACTGGGTCAGACCAAGGGTCCATAAAGCCCAGCATCCTGATTCCAACAGTGGCCAATCCAGGTCACAGGTACCCGGCAGGATTCCTAAATTACATAAGAACATAAGAAATTGCCATGCTGGGTCAGATCAAAGGTCCATCAAGCCCAGCATCCTGATTCCAACAGTGGCCAATCCAGGTCACAGGTACCCGGCAGGATTCCTAAATTACATAAGAACATAAGAAATTGCCATACTGGGTCAGATCAAGGGTCCATCAAGCCCAGCATCCTGATTCCAACAGTGGCCAATCCAGGTCACAGGTACCCGGCAGGATTGCTAAATTACATAAGAACATAAGAAATTGCCATACTGGGTCAGATCAAGGGTCCATCAAGCCCAGCATCCTGATTCCAACAGTGGCCAATCCAGGTCACAGGTACCCGGCAGGACTCCTAAATTACATAAGAACATAAGAAATTGCCATGCTGGGTCACAACAAGGGTCCATCAAGCCCAGCATCCTGATTCCAACAGTGGCCAATCCAGGTCACAGGTACCCGGCAGGATTGCTAAATTACATAAGAACATAAGAAATTGCCATGCTGGGTCAGATCAAGGGTCCATCAAGCCCAGCATCCTTTTTCCAACAGTGGCCAATCCAGGTTACAGGTACCCAGCAGGATCCCTAAATTACATAAGAACATAAGAAATTGCCATACTGGGTCAGATCAAGGGTCCATCAAGCCCAGCATCCTGATTCCAACAGTGGCCAATCCAGGTCACAGGTACCCAGCAGGATTCCTAAATTACATAAGAACATAAGAAATTGCCATACTGGGTCAGATCAAGGGTCCATTAAGCCCAGCATCCTGTTTCCAACAGTGGCCAATCCAGGTAACAGGTACCCGGCAGGATCCTTAAATTACATAAGAACATAAGAAATTGCAATGCTGGGTCAGACCAAAGGTCCATCAAGCCCAGCATCCTGATTCCAACAGTGGCCAATCCAGGTCACAGGTACCCAACAGTATTCCTAAATTACATAAGAACATAAGAAATTGCCATGTTGGGTCTGGCCAAGGTCCATCAAGCCCAGCATTCTGTCTCTAGCAGTGGCCAATTGGGTCACTAGGAAATACCCAGCAGATCCCAAAGAGTGAATCCATTTCATGTTGCTGACTGTCAGGAATAAGTGGGAGGTTTTCCAAGTCTACCTGGCTAATGATTGTTTATGAATTTTCCTCCAGGACTTGACCAAACCTTTTAAACCACACTATGCTAGATGTCTTTATCTCATTCTCTGGCAACAAATTCCACAGTTTGATTGTTCATTGAGTGAAAAGTTACTTTCTCCAATTTCTTTTAAATCTACTGCTTCTTAATTTCATGACTCTGAAAGGGTAAATAACCACTGCCTATTTACATGTTCCACCCCCCTCATGATTTTATATTTATTTATTTATTTATTTATTGTTTTTGTTATACCGAGTTTCATGATAGGCATCACATCAACCCGGTTTACAAATAACAAGGAGTGTAAAGCATAACGTAACGTAAAAAACAATATTTTCAATAAGAACCTTGAACTTTAAATACAGTGAATCAGAAAAAGGGAGAGGGAAAGTTACAAAAAACAAGGAAAATAAACTTGGGATGGAAGGGGAGAAATTGAACAGCACAATATTTACATTTCAGCCTATTGATACATTAGAATAGCAAGTGAAAAAATAAGACTATGAAACGGTACATAGGTACATAGGTATATACCTCTATCATCTTTCTCCTCCGCTGTCTCTTCTCCAAGATGAAAAGCGCTAACTTGTTAGTCTTTCCTCATGGGGAGCTCTTCTATCCTCTTCATCATTTTTGTTGCTCTTCTCTGAATCTTTTCAAGTTCTGCTATGATTTTTTTAAATGGGGCGACCAGAACTGCATGCAGCAATCAAGGTGCATTCGCACAGTGGATCAATCACAGTGCACAACTGAATATCCTGTCAAAGTTAGCTGGATATGTATACAGTATCCGGCTAAATTTGCAAGCCGGTCAATGGTTGAGTAGTACCCCCAGTGTTTGTTTTCAATACTCTCAGGAGTTATATCAGATCCGAGAATTGCTGTTTAATTTTCATGGAGTAGCTGCTGCCTTCCAGCACCTTATGAATTCGGTTCTAAGGTGTCATCCAGAGTACACCACGTCCAGTCAGATGAATCCAGAACAAGTGGGTTATGCACCTCTACCAGCAAATGGAGTTGGAACAAACTGATGTCACAGTACATATACTCCTGCAGTGACATCAGCTTGCCAGTATTCTCCGTCTCCAGCAGATGGTGGACCTGCATCTCCTTTCTGGGGATTGCTACATTTTAAGAAAGGAGAATTAAAGAACTTTGGCTCACTCTCCTGCGGTGATACCAAATGGTCCCTCCCCCAGTTGAGAATTCCTGAAGTGATTTCCATGGTCCCTCAGATGAGTACCTAGGTCCAGTTGCTGGTTTTCAGCCAGCATGGTGTTATTATTTGTTGCAAGGAGTTAGCAATCTGATGTTATTTAGGAGAGTTGTGGGTGGATCCTTGGACCAGTGGCAGATGACCACGCCCCTGGGGGGGAAGATCCCGAGAGGGACCACCCGTCAGGCTCAGAGTATGGAGAGAGACACACACTGGTTCTTTTATTAGACACTATACTGAACCACCAGAGGTGGCAGTAGTGAGCTGAAATGCCCGGCTGTGCTGTAGTCCCTCAGATACTGGAACAGCGATCTCTGGAGGCTGAGCTGTAGAGAAACTGAAATATAGTGAGTAGGCAGGGTATGCAGAGTTCATGTACCGAACCCAATGGTAACACTCACACAATAGTCTCATAGAAGCCCAGGAGTTGGAATGAATAGGCCCTCGAGGAGTGAGTACCTGGTTCTAGGGAAAGCTCTGAGAGAGCGATGGTAACTCATTGATGTAGTAGGCAGTGAAGACTTCCAGGCAGAAGAGAGTACTGAGTAAGTCTGGGAGCGAGGGCCCTCGAGGAGCGTGTACTGGTTCCAGACTGTCACCAGTAAAACAAAGGAGAGAGCGAAGCCCCCGAGGAGCGGGTAACTCTAGTAAGTCTGAGGAAGCAGAGTAGCTTAGGTAGAGTAACCCTTAGTAAGTCCGAGGAGGCAGAGTAGCTTGGAAGGACGAAGCGAGTCCGTATCATTCCTTGCTAACTTGATGTGTTAGCAAATTCCAAGACCTTATATATCCATCGCGGGTGACATCATCTTCGGGGGACCCCCCCGACGTTCGCGCCATCGCCGGTACTTCAGTCGGGGCCACGCCGCACGTGCGCCCCTAGGCCTCCAGGAAACATGGTGGTTTGCAGCGTCTAGCCAGTCCAGGGATGCCGGAGGGCCTCGGCAGAAGGATGCCGCAGCAGCCAATCTTCCCACGGACAAAGAGGGAAGTGCCAAAGAGGTAAGGAGGGCGGAGAGAGGGCGTCGGGAACCAACGGACACAACCCATGGACTCAGCTGCTTAAGCAGCTGAAAGGCAGCAGGTACAGGAAGCCAAGCACGGTGATAATGGCACATGCCCTCTCCCCCCTGCAGCCAGAAACTGTCTCTATACTAAACCTGGTTCTTCCCAGCCCGATGTAGATTTGGGTTAAGACGACTCAGGTGGGGCACCTAAATTTGGACCTCCCCTAACTAGTTTCTCAGCAGGGAATGGTAGCCTCAGGTGCCTTCTGGTTTGGATACTTCTACTTTTTCATGGGTAGAATATTTCTAGGGATTACAATCTTCTCCTGAGGTGCAGTCTTCAACCTGTCCAATGCTTCCAGAGCAGAGGTGCAGGTAGGAACCTTACCTGGAGATTTTGTTAAGTGCCGGAGTACTCCTAGAGTGTCAGTGGGACTTCCTGATAGAGATCCGTATGGCACTGATGATGGTGCCTATCCTGACTCTCTTGAGGATGGAGAAATTCCTCCAGGATTAGAACCATATAGAACTATGCTATGGTTCTTTCATAGAGATGAATTGCCAACTCTGATCTCTCAGACCTTGGAAATGCTCGGAGTTCCTGGGCCAGATTCCTGGTCTGAGCCGAAGGGAATCCCATTTTGGTTTCCTTGCATAAAGTTTCTTGTTTTTTCCTCTTCATGGAGGCCATTCAAGAATTGATTAATCTTGAGTGGGGTACCCCAGTGGCTAATATCAAAGGGGGTAGGGTTTTGGAAAGCTTGTACCCTCTGTATCCAGTGGTAAGAGAGCGCTTACGTTTTCCGAAGGTAGATGCACTTCTGTGTGCAGTCTCTGAGTGGACCACTATTCCTGTAGAAGGAGGAGCAGCCTTGAAGGATACGCATAATAAGAAGATTGAGTCTATCCTTAAACAAGTATTTGAAGCAGTGACAATGACTTTGCAGATCGCTTCTTGTTGTTCCTAGGTGGCTCACTCTTGCTTGCTTCTCTTCCAGAAGGTTGATGACTCTGGGGTAAGCTCTAGGGAAGTTATGAAACCAGCCACCACCACTTTGGCAGATGTGGGCTGTGATTTGGTCCATAGTTCAGCCAGAGGGGTGGCTTCTAAAGTAGCGGCCAGGCTTCAGTTATGGTTGATAAATTAATCAGCCGATGTGACCTCTAAGGCTAACCTCACCAAACTGCACTTTTACAGCTCACTTTTATTTGGGAATGAGTTGGAGGAAATGGCCAGCAAGTAGGGTGACTGTCTGGTTCCTCATTTGCCAGAGGATAAAAAGCAGATGTAGCGCTCCCTTAACATGAGAGGTCATGCTTGAGGATCCAGGTGTTTTCAACCCTATAGAGGTTTTGGAGGACTTAGCCTTTTGGTAGGTCTCAGTCCTTTCATCCCAGTCAGCCCAGAAGGGGTGCAGGCTCGAATAGTGACACCTCCCGAGACTCCCAATGAAGGCTTGCTGATCCAGGACATAGGGGGTTGCCTCTCTTTCTTTTATCAGAGGTGGATCGAAATCACATTGAATCATTGGGTCTTGGAAGTGATACGAGATGGATATGCAATGGAATTTTGCAGTGTTCCTCAGGACATGTTCAGGGAGTCTCCCTGCCACTCCCCGCAGAAGAAGCAGGCAGTGGAGAGTGCAATGGCAAGGCTCTTCAGTCTGAGGGATATTTATTTATTTATTTATTTAGAAACTTTTATATACCGGTATTAGTGGGGACATCATACCGGTTCAGCAGGTGGCTCTCTTCCAGCAACTTGGCTCAAATCAGCCAGTCGTCCAATTATGGGTGTATCAGGATTCCATCCTTTCTCCCTTGTACCCACATCTCCCTTGTACCCACATCTCCCTTGTACCCACATCTCAAGAAAATATGGGGTAATATTCCATTTATTTCATCATGCCGAAGACGGAGGGCTCCTTTCATCCCATTCTAGACCTCAAATATGTCAACCGTCATCTGCAGGTGAAACATTTTCAAATGGAAACCTTACATTCCATTATAATGGCCGTGCAGTCAGGGGAATTTCTGACCTCCCTGGATCTGTCCGAAGCGTATCTTCACATTCCCATCCAACTAGAACATTAATGCTTTCTGTGGTTTGCAGTTCTGGGGCATCACTTCGGTTTCAGGTACTGCCCTTTGGTCTGGCCACCACTCCCAGAACCTTTTCCAAAGTAATGGTAGTAGTTGCGGCAGAGTTGAGAAAGGATGGAATCCTGATACACCCATAATTGGACGACTGGCTGATTTGAGCCAAGTTGCTGGAAGAGAGCCACCTGGTGACTCACAAGGTGTTTTCCATGTTGCAGGAGCTTGGCTGGGTGGTGAACCTAGCCAAGAGCAGTCTTCAGCCTACTCAGTCACTGGAATACCTCGGGGTTCGGTTCAACACGAAGCAGGACAAGGTGTTCCTTCTGGAAACTCAAATTAAGAAGTTGCTAGCTCAACTCTGTCTGTTGTTGAATACTCTGCACACGACCATATGGTCTTACCTGCATGTACTTGACTTAATGGTAGCGACCCTGGAAATGTTACCATGGGCGAGGGCACATATACATCCTCTTCAGCACTCCCTACTGTCTCTGTGGAATCTGCAGTCTCAGGACTATTCGATTTGGCTCCACCTACCGATGGAGGTCCCTCCCAACTACAGCGGTGGCTTCAAGCGGATCATCTATGGAAGGGAGTTTCCCTAACTCCAATGGACTGGCTAGTACTTACAATGGATGCAAATTTCCTTGCTTTGGGAGCTTACTGTCAGGAGCTCACAGTGCAAGGGTGCTGGAGTGCAGAAAAGTCTCTCTGGAACATCAATTGGCTGGAAGCTGGGGCAGTCCGGTTGGCATGTTTATAGTTCGATGACAGGCTGCAGACTCGATCGGTCCAAATAATGTAAGCCATTGTTGTTGCATTGTCTGATATCAATCATCAGGGAGGTACTAAGAGCCAACAAGTGTCACAGGAAATAGAAAGACAAAATAAGAGCAGACTTTCTCAGCAGGAGGAGACTGGACCCAGGAGAGTGGGCGTTGTCAGACAAGGCATTTCAGCTGACTCTGGATCACTGGGGTCTCCCGTTCCTAGACCTGTTGGCGACTTTCTGCAATGCAAAAGTTCCATGTTTCTTCAGCCACAGGAGGAAGTCATTGGGGATCGATGCCCTAGTGCAGGAGTGGCTGGAAGGCAAGTGGCTATATGCCTTTCCTCCATGGCCCATAGTGGGCAGACTGATTCAAAGGAGGATGGTGCTCTTGATCACTCCAGATTAGCCCAGGAGACCATGGTATGCAGATCTGCGGAGGCTCCAGGTGGATTTACCTCTTCAACTTCCAGTGCACAGGAGCTTGTTGCAGCAGGGACCTTTTCTTCACGAAGATCCAACTTGATTTTGTCTTTCAATATGGCCCTTGAAAGGGCTCGCTTGCGGAAACGTAGATACGCTGCGGCAGTAATTTCCAGCTTGTAAGAACTAGAAAGTTCTCCACTTTCTTGGCCTATGTGCAGTTTGGAGACTGTTTGATAGAGATGTGCTTAGTTTTTATCTGCCAGGTTGGGCTTCGGGTCAGGCGACCCGTGGAAAACTTCATTTTCCAATGGGTCATTTTTTTTTTTCTGGAAATTTTTGCCGAAAGAAAACGGAAAAAAAACCCCACCCCAACCCTTCAAATTTACTTAAATACAACCCTCCCACCATCTCAATCCCCACCCAAGACTTACTAAAAGCCGTGGTGGTCCAGCAGGGTCCCAGGAGCAATTTTCCCCTCTCAGGCCATCAGCTGCCAGTATATAAAATGGCACCGGTGGCCCTTTGCCCTTACCATGTGACAGGGGCTACCGGTGCCATTGGTTGGCCCCTGTCACATGGTAGGAGCAATGGACGGCCGGTGCCAGTAGCCCTGTCACATGGTAAGGGCAAAGAGCCACTGGTGCCATTATGTTTACTGGCAGCCGATGGCCCGAGAGCAGATCGCTCCCGGGACCCTTGCTGGACCACCAGGGACTTTAGGCAAGTTTTGGGGGGGGTGGGAGGTGGGAGTTTGTAATTAAGTAAATTTGAAGGGTTGGGGTGGGTTTGGGGGTTTTTTTTTAAATAAATATGCCCCGCCCCCCCACGCTAACCCGAACAACGAATTTTCCCGGAAGTTTGGGGAAAATCCGTCTTGGAATTCGGGCCCCCCGACCCATGCCGATTTGGACAATTTCTTTGAAATTTGAAAACGAATGCACATCTCTAGTGTTTGAGGCCTGGTGTGAGGATTGCGGTACTCTTCTTTCCTTGGACATTTTGGAAGTGTGCAGGATGGCTTGAATAAAGGCTTGGTTCTCAATTCCTTAAAGGTGCAAGTAGCTGCTCTCGCCTGTTTCAGGGATCAGATGGATCCTTGTTGGCTCATCCCGATGTGGCCCGTTTTCTGAAAGGAGTGAAACATCTTCGTCCTCTTTTGCAATTTCTGGTGCCCCTATGGAGTCTTAATTTGGTTTTGGATTTTTTGGCAGGCCCTACGTTTAGACCACTACGTACTCTGTCCTTGTGGTTCCTGACACTGAAAACAGTATTCCGAACTGCAGGCCTTGTCTTGCCGGGAGCCATTTCTCCAGGTGACCCCAGAGGTGCTACAGCTGTGAACTGTTCCTTCCTTTTTGCCGAAGGTGGTCATTGAGTTTCACTTGAATCAGTCCATCTCCCTGGACAGAAAGAGAGATGTAGAGGAGTATCATCTGTTGCGACCCTTGGATGTCAAGAGAGATATTGTCAGGTATCTGGAGGCTACTGAGCCTTTGTGGAAGTCGGATTGCCTGTTTGTCCTTCATGGCGGTACTAGACAGAGAGAGCCAACCTTATGGGCTACAATAGCTCGATGGATTAAGGAGATAGTCATGGCAGCATACATGGATGCTTGGAAGCTGTTATCTAGATAGGTTAGGGCTCTTTCCACTAGGGCTCAGGCAGTGTCTCCCGTCGACATTTGCCGAGCTGTGACGTGGTCCTCTTTACACTCCTTTCCCAGGTATTATCATCCGGATGTTCAGGCCCAGGAGGACACAGCCTTTGCACGTGTGGTTTTGACTGGATCACGGGTAGCCTCCCGCCCTATTCGGGAGTAGCTTGGGTACATCCCACTTGTTCTGGATTCATCTGACTGGATGCTAAGATATGAGAAATTACTACTTAGCTGATAATTTCCTTTTCTTTAGGATAGTTAGATGAATCCAGCTTCCCTCCCTTGGCTGCCAAATTATTGCATAATGATCCTCCTGTGTGCCTACGTGTTACAGGGATTACTGGTAAGTGTTATTCCAGTCCCTAGACTAGTTTTATTACATTCTTGTCTGAGAGCAATGTTGCCTGTTGGTTGGGTATTGCAGTGGTTACCTGTTATTAATCAGGTTTTTGCTAGTCTGTCCACTGTTGCTTTTGAAGAGAATACTGGCAGGCTGATGTCACTGCAGGGGTGTATATATATATATATTTATATATAGTGTGACGTCCATTTGCTGCGTCTCCATCTGCTGATAGAGGTGCATAACTCACTTGTTCTGGATTCATTTGACTGTGTCCTAAAGAAAAGGAAATTATCGGGTAAGTAGTAATTTCTCAATTCATAGTATTGGCTGAGCAACTCACCTAAAGTGTCTGAAAGTAGACCTGTAATCTCTATGGCAGGCTAACCTGCTGGCGAACCCCCAAAGTGTGACCTGGCTGAGAATTAATTCAAATACTTAAGGTACTGAATTTGTCATGGCTGAATATGACAGTTAATGAGCTAGCTGCAGACAATGGCACCTTTCTGACCCCATCCACAAACTGTGAGCATTTATGGGGTTGAGGGGTGGTATTGAAAATTCATCCCTGAGTTTGCAATTATCACGCTCCACTGATAAATCTGATTAAGGCATGGTTTGGACAAAGGGATACAAAAAAGCATTCTGGATCCTGTGAAGAACCAATGTTGCACAATAGGGAATTCTTGAAATGATTCCTTTTATACATAGATACCTCTGTGGTAGGGCTGAGATCTTTTATTTTCGGAATAGCCTAGAGGTTAAAGCAGCAGGCTGAAATCTAGAGAAACCAAGGTTCAAATCCAACTTCTTGTTCCTTATAACCTTGAGTAAGTCACTTCATCCTCCATGGCCTGAGGTACAAATGTAGGGTCTCATTTACTAAGCATTTATCCCATAGACACAGAATGGGAGAAAAGCCTTAATAAATCAGGCCCTTGCAGGGTCTGCTCATCCAGAACAATCATTTGCCCAGTATACCATGACCTGCCTCTTCTAGGGCTGCATTATGGCTAGTGTGGGTCCAGGTGCTGTGGCCAAAAAGCAGGCCCCTAGCAAATGCATCACCTGTTAACTGCTTAACCATGCTTTCTGAGATTCCTTTATAACTACGCACAGTGACACTATGAATGACGTAAAAATGCATCACCTGCTAACTGCTTAACCATGCTTTCTGAGATTCCTTTATAACTACGCACAGTGACACTATGAATGACATAAAAATGCATCACCTGTTAACTGCTTAACCATGCTTTCTGAGATTTGTTTATAACTACGCATAGTGACACTATGAATGACATAAAAATGATGACATGAATGATAAAAAAAAACAGGTTGAAATCAATAAATCAAATCAGTGTAGTCAAAATAAGAGCATAGGTCTTCTCAAATCTGAGGTTGTTAACTACTGTTATACAATTCACTTCAGTCACAGGCTAGGTTGCAGGTTGCATCTGCAGCAAAGCCTTGAAAGACTTCATATGAGCAAAGTTGTTGACGATGTCGTCAAAGTCGATTGCACGCAGGATTTCATGTTCAATGTTCATCAACAACCACATACTCAAGCGTCCCTGTCCCATTGTTGAGCAAAGCACACGCTTAATGATACCCATCTTGGAGAATGTTTGTTCCCCAGTACAGTTGCTCGTCATCATCAATAGATAGATACGCAGCATGATCTCAATATTAAGGAATGTCGGCGTCAGCTGCAGTTCTTGCAGGAGTAGATATATGTAAAGTTCATCACTTGATTTTACACCAGTGTTTCCACCTTGGCCATCCTGCAGTTTCTGTGCTTTCTGTGCGCGGCTGGTATTGAGAAACTTGGCAAAGTGTGTCAGTTCAGCAGAGAGCTCACTTTCCAAGTCCTCTGGATATTTCTTTACGAGACCCCTCAGCAGCTGTCACTACCTCTTGCAGGTATCTCTTGCAGTCTTCCCAGGAAACTGAACATGTCACCTGATATGCGCTCAGTCATTCTTTTAGTGCTGTGATCAAGCAATCAACAATTATAAGGAAAACCGCCATCTTTAAACGCTGCCTAGAATCAAGCATGGTTTCAGGATTGGTACCATCGTCATATGCCTGGTTTCACTTGTGGATACAGTGGGTCGCTGCTTTGTCCAGCTCATTCAATCCCTCTCTTTTCAAACTCATCGAACAGGATGAACACCAGAGATGAACACCAGGATGAACACCAGAGATTTCAGAAGGTCAACAGCAGTATTCAGTGCAACACTAGGATCTTGTAGAGAACAGGCTGACTTTATTAAGGTGGCGAAGGAGTTCTGCCATGATTCCTGTGTCCAGTTCATCAATGCGTGCTGCCAAGCCCCTTGCATCACCTCGAGTTTCTGGGGGCTGGCTATCATCGCCTGCTATAATATCCAGAGCTTCCTGAACTTGTTCATAGACTTTGCCCTTTACAAGGGTCCCAACAGCATCTGCATACTCAGACCACCTGGTTCCAGACAATTTCTTCACAACCTCGTCACAATGATCCTTTAGAACATGCCACCTAGCTTTCGACCCACTGAAAAATACATGAAGTTGTCTGAGAAAATCAAAGAAACTGACAGTCGCAGAATAGCTCTCAGCTGCACGCTTGCCCATGAGATTCAGTGAATGTGCAGTGTGCGGTATATAGTGGGCATACTCACACTTTTCACGCACAGTCTGCACGCCAGAATACTTCCCACTCATATTCGCTGCATTGTCATAGGACTGTCCTTGGCAATTGCGAATATCAATCTGGCATTCATTTTAAAAAGTAAATAACATGTTTGCCATTTCTTGACCTGTATGCTGGGCAATAATAATTGGCAAAAAAGTCAAGAATCTTTCCACCAGGCCACTGGGTGTTACATACTGAACAGTGTTGCACAGTGGGTGGACTCTTTGGACGAGATGAGGTCGATGCTTTCTGTAGGGGGGCTTCCCATAGGTCCTCGTCGTCGGGAGGCAGACGCAGGTGATGGAGACCCAACCGGACCTTCACCTATACCAGCCTGCTTTCCACGCAGGTTGAGCCCTTGGGTGCTGGGGCCGGCAGGACTTAGGGGCAGGTCTACAGACAAAGACAAGTCTGAAGATAGGAGGCGAAAGCAGAGTCGAGCGTGCCAGAGGTCAGGGCCGGCGGCAGGCAGGAGGATCCAAAGATGGGCCAGAGGTCAGGTCAGGCAGCAGGCGAGGCAGAATCCAGGGACGAGCTGAGTCAAAACCAGAAGAGCAAGCCGAAGGGCCGAGGAACCTGGAACACACAGAGGCAGGAGCTGGAACGCACGGAGGCAGGAGCTGGAACGCACAGAGGCAGGAGCTGGAACGCACGGAGGCAGGAGCTGGAACGCACAGAGGCAGGAGCTGGAACGCACAAAGGCAGGAGCTGGAACGCACGGAGGCAGGAGCTGGAACGCACAGAGGCAGGAGCTGGAACGCACAGAGGCAGGAGCTGGAACGCACGGAGGCAGGAGCTGGAACGCACAAAGGCAGGAGCTGGAACGCACAGAGGCAGGAGCTGGAACGCACGGAGGCAGGAGCTGGAACGCACGGAGGCAGGAGTACATGGAGCAACCAGCGATTCTAGCGAGTGGGACCTGTTGCTGAGGCAAAGGTTGGGCATCAGGAGCTGCCTTAAGTAGTACTGGGGGCTGACGACAGCATCTGAGGCCTCGGGTGGTGTTCCCGCCGTGGTCCCTTTAAGTCGGTGGGAGAGCTGTGCACGCCTAGCAGAAGCTAGGGCTGGCGGCGTGGCGGCGGCAGGATCGTCTCCCCACCGCGTTGGAAGAGGGCGACAGCAGCAGCCCAGGGAGCCACGTGGAGGGCCTGGGCCAGCTCTGGAGGTGAGTGTGGCTGACCATGAGGGACAGGTTCCTGCGCTGTCTGTGCCAAGCAAAAACCATCACCCGGGCGTCCTTGAGGCCTACTACAGCCTCTACCATCACCAGATGAACAATGGACCCATATCGCTACCAATTTTGTAGTGGACCTGCCCTCATCCAACGGCAATAACACCATATGGGTTACGGTCGACTGTTTCTCTAAAATGGCACACTTTGTAGCATTATCAGGATTACCCTCTGCTACTGAGTTAACAAAACTCTTCATTAAACACATCTTCCGCCTTCATGGGATGCCTAAACATATCCTATCTGACAGAAGAGTTCAATTTACTGCAAAGGTTTGGAGAGCATTATACCAAAAATTTGACATCGCCTTGGACTTAACTTCTGCATACCATCCTCAGTCTAATGGTCAGACTGAGACTGAAACAATTTCTGCGAACTTATGTCAACTCTAGACAGAATGACTGCGCTGAGCTACTGCCTTGGGCAGAATTTGCCATTAATTCACATCCTGCTTCTTCAAGGGGGTCTTCCCCTTTCTGGCTTGTTTACGGGAGCAACCATTACCGCCACTGCCCATTCCATTGTCAGTAGCCTCTCCTGCTGCCCATGCTACCGCAGCAGAATTATCCCAACTTTGGAGACAGACAAAGGAGCTTCTTCTCAAGGCAGGACAGAAGGCAAAGAGAAGCTATGAATCTCTTCATCAAAAGACACCCCAGTTCCAGCCTGGAGGTAAGGTTTGGTTATGCACCAAGTACCTTCGACTTAAGCTCCCTTCTGCAAGATTTGCGCCTTGCTTTGTGGGACCTTTCGCCATCCATCGGCGACTAGGAAATCTAACATACAGTTTAAAACTGCCACCATCAATGAAGATACACAGTGCATTTCATATATCTCTACTGAACCCAGTGATATCTCCAAGTTCTCCAGGAAAGACTCAGAGCCCACCAGCCTGGATACAGAAGATGACATTGAATATGCCTTAGATGACATCCTTGATGGAAGTAAAAGAGGCAAGACATGGGAGTATCTCATCTCATGGGAGAACTACGGCCCAGAGGAAAACTCCTGGGAACCACAGGCCAATATTACAGACAAGGAGATGGTACGTCAATTCCACCTGGCACACCCACGCAAGCCCAGACCACCTGGAAGAGGTTTTAGAGAGGGCCCTTTGAAGGGGGGTACTGTTGCGTCATCGGTCGCAGACGGCTGCGACCGCTCTGCCTGACCTCTTTTTCTCCTCTTTCACTCTCTTTGGGCAAGATGGCTGCCTCTGGTGCCGAGGGTCTCGGCGTTTCCAAACCAGCATGGGCGTCCCCATCTGCCATGCTCACTCCTACGCTCAAATACACGTCATGGCGAGAACCTCGGGGTATATCTAGCTTCCACTTCCGCTACCACCTTGAGTTAGCAAGGACTTCGGTTTTAGCTACTCTGACCACTCTAAGCTGTATGCTTAGATGCTGCTTCACTCCAAGGGCCTTGCTCCTGTAGAAGCTCTAGACACCCGCTCTTCAGGGGTCTCTCGCTTCCCACTACCCTTCGGGATTCCTCTCTAACTAAGACAACCGCTCCTCGGGGGTCTTTCTCTCTGTTCTGCATTTCAAGATATCGGACCATCGGGTACTTGCTCCTCGAGGGCCTACCAGCCATTATATTCTGCGCCACGGACCTTCGGTTCCAACTTTCCACCATCAGGAAGAAGCCATCATTCCTGTGAGTACCTCTATGATCCAGTGCGCCAGCTCTACCCACCAGCAGTGAGATTCCCACATTGCGGGCTTCCGCCTATTGTGAACATCTGGGTGAGACTTCACTTCTGAGCTGTTGAACGTTCTGGCACCTCTGGGATCAGTGTCTTACTTTCCTACTTTCACTATCTATGTATAGCAGTACAATAAAGCCTCTATCCATACTGTGTCTGCTATCAGAGTTCAGCCTATTGCAGTGGTTCCCCACAGGGCCCCTCCCCGTGGGCGGAGTCATCTCCATTGCGACCAAGGGTCCACTATGCCACAAACACAGCACATGGGATAGGTGGTGATGTCATTTTGTGGATAGCAAACTGGTTAAAAGACAGGTAACAGAGAGAGAATTACATTATCTGTTTTCACAGCGGAAAAAGTAAACAGTGGAGTGCCTCAGGGATCTGTACTTGGACCGGTGCTTTTTCATATATTTATAAATGATCTGGAAAGAAGTACAAGGAATGAGGTGATGAAATTTGTAAATGACACAAAATTATTCAGAGTATTTACATCACTAGCAAATTGTGATAAATTGCAGGAGGAACTTGCGAGACTTGAAGATTTGTGTTCTAATGGCAGTTGAAATTTAATGTGGAAAAGTGCAAGGTGATGCATATGGGAAAAATAACCCTTGCTGTAGTTACACGATGTTAGGTTCCATTTTAGGAGCTACCGCCCAGGAAACAGATCTCGGCGTCATAGTTCTTAACATATTTAAATCGTCGGCTCAGTGTGCTGCGGCAGTCAAAAAAGCAAACAGAATGTTGAGAATTATTAGAAAGGGAATGGTGAATAAAACAGAAAATGTCATAATGCCTCTGTATCACTCCATGGTGAGACCGCACCTTGAATACTGTGTACAATTCTGGTCGCCGCATCTCAAAAAAGATATAATTGCGATGGAGAAAGTACAGAGAAGGGCAACCAAAATGATAAAGGGGATGGAACAGCTCCCCTATGAGGAAAGACTGAAGAGGTTAGGGCTGTTCAGCTTGGAGAAGAGACGGCTGAGGGGAGATATGATAGAGGTGTTTAAAATCACAAAAGGACTTGAATGGGTAAATGTGAAATGGTTATTCTTTTGGATTAATCAAGGACTAGCGGGCATGGCATGAAGTTATCAAGTAGCACATTAAAAACAAAGTGGAGAAAATTCTTTTTCACTCAACTCACAATTAAACTCTGGAATTTGTTGCCAGGGGATGTGGTTAGTGCAGTTAGTGTAGCTGTGTTTAAACAAGGTTTGGATAAGTTCATGGAGGTGAAGTCCATAAACTATGGCTAATCAATATGGAATAGCCACTGCTAGTTGCCAGCATTAGTAGCATGGGATCTATTTAATGTTTGGGTACTTGCCAGGTACTTCTGACCTGAATTGGCTACTGTTGGAGACAGGATGCTGGGCTTGAAGGACCCATGATTTGACCCATTATGGTATATCTTATGTTCTTATGTTCTAATGTTCTCTGTTTCTTTATTTCTTTCATGAAGGACCTGCAGCTCGATCCAGCTGCCCACCAGGATGGTTCTACTATAAATCCAACTGCTATGGATACTTTCGGTTCAAAACCAACTGGTTTGATGCTGAGGTAAATGATCATTTTCTACTTCTCTTTCTGCTGCTTTCCTCTGGTATAATAATACTTGTTATGTAACATCTTTGCACGGGTATAATAATACTTGTTATGTAACGTCTTTGCGCTTCCCCTAACACCAGGCTTTCCTCGGGTATAATAATACTTGTTATGTAACGTCTTTGCGCTTCCCCTAACACCAGGCTTTCCTCGGGTATAATAATACTTGTTATGTAACGACTTTGCCCTTCCCCTAACACCAGGCTTTCCTCGGGTATAATAATACTTGTTATGTAACGTCTTTGCACTTCCCCCAACACCAGGCTTTCCTCGGGTATAATAATACTTGTTATGTAACGTCTTTGAACTTCCCCTAACACCAGGCTTTCCTCGGGTATAATAATACTTGTTATGTAACGTCTTTGCACTTCCCCTAACACCAGGCTTTCCTCTGGTATAATAATACTTGTTATGTAACATCTTTGAACTTCCCCTAACACCAGGCTTTCCTCGGGTATAATAATACTTGTTATGTCACGTCTTTGCGCTTCCCCTAACACCAGGCTTTCCTCGGGTATAATAATACTTGTTATTTAACGTCTTTGCGCTTCCCCTAACACCAGGCTTTCCTCGGGTATAATAATACTTGTTATGTAACGTCTTTGCGCTTCCCCTAACACCAGGCTTTCCTCGGGTATAATAATACTTGTTATGTAACGTCTTTGCGCTTCCCCTAACACCAGGCTTTCCTCGGGTATAATAATACTTGTTATGTATCGTCTTTGCGCTTCCCCTAACACCAGGCTTTCCTCGGGTATAATAATACTTGTTATGTAACGTCTTTGCGCTTCCCCTAACACCAGGCTTTCCTCGGATATAATAATACTTGTTATGTAATGTCTTTGCACTTCCCCCAACAGCAGGCTTTCCTCGGGTATAATAATACTTGTTATGTAACGTCTTTGTACTTCCCCCAACACCAGGCTTTCATCGGGTATAATAAAACTTGTTATGTCACGTCTTTGCACTTCCCCTAACACCAGGCTTTCCTCGGGTATATAACACTGGGCTTTCCTCGGGTATAATAATACTTGTTATGTAACGTCTTGCACTTCCCCTAACACCAGGCTTTCCTCGGGTATAATAATACTTGTTATGTAACGTCTTTGCGCTTCCCCTAACACCAGGCTTTCCTCGGGTATAATAATACTTGTTATGTAATGTCTTTGCACTTCCCCTAACACCAGGCTTTCCTCGGATATAATAATACTTGTTATGTAACGTCTTTGCGCTTCCCCTAACACCGGGCTTTCCTCGGGTATAATAATACTTGTTATGTAAGGTCTTTGCACTTCCCCTAACACCAGGCTTTCCTCGGGTATAATAATACTTGTTATGTAACGTCTTTGCACTTCCCCTAACACCAGGCTTTCCTCGGGTATAATAATACTTGTTATGTAACGTCTTTGCACTTCCCCTAACACCAGGCTTTCCTCGGGTGTAATAATACTTGTTATGTAACGTCTTTGTACTTCCCCCAACACCAGGCTTTCCTAGGGTATAATAATACTTGTTATGTAACGTCTTTGCACGGGTATAATAATACTTGTTATGTAACGTCTTTGCACTTCCCCTAACACCAGGCTTTCCTCGGGTATAATAATACTTGTTATGTGACGTCTTTGCACTTCTCCTAACACCAGGCTTTCCTCGGGTATAATAATACTTGTTATGTAACCTCTTTGCACGGGTATAATAATACTTGTTATGTAATGTCTTTGCACTTTCCCTAACACCGGGCTTTCCTCGGGTATAATAATACTTGTTATGTGACGTCTTTGCACTTCCCCTAACACCAGGCTTTCCTCGGGTATAATAATACTTCTTATGTAACGTCTTTGCACTTCCCCTAACACCAGGCTTTCCTCGGGTATAATAATACTTGTTATGTGACGTCTTTGCACTTCCCCTAACACCAGGCTTTCCTCGGGTATAATAATACTTGTTATGTAACGTCTTTGCACTTCTCCTAACACCAGGCTTTCCTCGGGTATAATAATACTTGTTATGTAACGTCTTTGCACTTCTCCTAACACCAGGCTTTCCTCGGGTATAATAATACTTGTTATGTAACGTCTTTGCACTTCCCCTAACACCAGGCTTTCCTCAGGTATAATAATACTTATTATGTAACGTCCTTGCATTTCCCCTAACGCCAGGCTTTCCTCGGGTATAATAATACTTGTTATGTAACGTCTTTGTACTTCCCCTAACACAGGGTCCCAGCAGGCACTGCATAAGCCTTGCCTGCACCTGCACATGGTCCCTCTCCTGGTAACCACCCACACACCAAATGGGGTTCTGCTTGCTTTTAGACAATTACTTTCTCCAATAAGCTATTGTTGTCTGCACAATCCTAGGTCCCACATTTTCCTTGACCACAGTGCTCACAGACCACTTGTGTAAAATACTAGGATCATCCAGCTTCTCACCTGAGGTCCAGCAGAAAGACTTTTATATGACAAACACTAACTTTTACAGTGAAAGAAACTACTGTTTCGCCACAGTACCATTTTAAACGAGAGATGTGCAATAGCAGGTCTTTAAATGTTATATCGTTTCACCTTTCCCTGGATTACTATATGGAAAGGGCAATTTCCCTATACAACTGGCGCTTGCATGGGTAAAAGGGTTGGGATCCCTGGATGCAGTGTCTGAGCATATTAGCAAGCCTTCTCAGTTCTTCCTCTCAGCTCAGTCCCTGTCAGTTGCTAGAAGAGGTTTCGACTCACTCCTTACTTTCTGTAGCGTGTCTGGTGAAACCTTCTAGAAGAGCAGGAATTAATATATCAGACAAAGTTCTGCATAATCCTCCTAGTGGCCAGAACCAAGGAGCAGGAAAACTTAGGAGCACAACAAAACAGATGCTGACTCTTTGGCTTCCTCCTACAGAACACTTTTAGCACATTTAGTTTAAACTTTTTTATTATTAGAACAAAACAATGACAAAAAACAACAACTCAGCAAGGTTATGCAATCCTTAGTCATTGGAGTTGTCCAAACCAAGCAATGGAGCCCAAACTGTCTGATAAGGTAACAAGCAAGTGGCACATTCAGCTGCCACCCTCTCATATTTACTAAATGTTCACACACATATTAATATTTAATTCTTGTGTGTCTTTCCAATTCAAGAAAAGCAGGTGAACAGCCATCAAAAGCAAAAAACCAAGCAGTTTTCATTCGTATATAGTGAGAGAAACAGAGATAGCTTGATTCCTCTCAATAAGAAAAGGAAATGAGAAACCCTCACGGATTCTTAAAATACCACAAATTCTCTCCCAGATTGAAGAGCAATAAGATTGAAAATTCTCGTTAAAAAAAAGTACATGTGCAAATAAACCTTTGTCAGAATGGCAGGACCAACATATATCAGAGCCTACATTTTTAAGTTTCCCAACTGGCTCTGTACACCACAAAAAACATAGATTGGGTAATAGAAGCATCTAGAGAAACTCTTGTAGACTTGACCAAAAAATATTTCCATTGCTGTTTGTTCAATAACATACCCAGATCATATTTTCAAACTTTCTCAGTCATCATGCACCGCTTATTCATCTTAGTCTGTATTACTTTATAAAACATAGCTGCTGGTTTGGAGGACACCTACACTGATTCACAAACCCGACTCAATTTCAGGTTAGATGACAACACCTACAACTGCATCCCACTAGCCAAAATACAATAGTGAAGCCGCAACCAATTACAAAATTGATTGTGCGCTAAGCAAAATTCTGACTTCAGAGAAGAGAAAGATTTCGTCTGGCCTCCATCCAATAGCTGGCTGGCATACCAAATCCCAACATGTTGCCATTGAATTCAAATTAATGATGTGATCTAAAGACCTAGAGGGTAAGGTATAGATCTTGACATCACTGAAGAACAGGAATACCTTTGCAGACCACAGCGATCCTACTGACTGTAAAGTGAATCCAATGGAACATTTATCTTGAACAGTTGATACATGGTCTTGTAGTTTAAGATTGTAGTAGAACAGATGGAATTTAGTCCTGGATTCTGTAGCCTGCTCCTTAAACAACTTAACAAGAAGTTCAATTTATAGGAACACCAGTAGAAGGGTGAGAACTTCCTTTGCGCTTCCCATTCACACAGATAGCAACTGGCCAGAACAGAAGTGGTCATTTTCGAATTGTTGAAGCATAGTTCCATGACTGGAACGATTGGAACGGAGTATCTCAAGGCACTCTTAGGATATCTTAAGCATGAGTGGAATCCAAAATTATTCTAGGTAGTAAGACTGTAAGACTGGAATTAATGAACCTACGGCGCAAGGACAATGGACCCAAAGGACAGTATGGGATCTCAGTAGGCAATTCCACTGTACGGTATGCAGAAGGATCCATGTCAGCCTTTGAGGAGTGAGAGAATTATAGTACTTTACCTCTGTGGTACTGACAGAGGCAATGACATCAATAACAGACCTGAAGTATACCAGAGAGTCGATAGGTGTTTCCCATCTGGGTCTCCTTAGTCACACACTGTCAAGAAGAGCAGTGAAGGGATGGCAAGCAAACAAATTTCAAGGAGCAGTAGCATAAATTCCTTTAGAGTTGGAGACTATTCCTTGCATATCTGTGTCATATAAGATTAGTTGATACATGGCGGCTTTGGTCCTTGTTTCTTAGTTGGATATTGAACAAGGCAAGGATGCCAACTAACATACAAAGAGGCATAAGGCTGAAGCAAATTAAATAGGTGAAACTGGCTGGAGAATAGATGATAACATGGCAGAAGGCTTGTGATAGTACTAGCAGTTGGAATCACGATTAGTGTGGAGCAGAGGCCGAAGCGCGGGTGAAGAAGAAACCAGGCTTTGGGTGCAGGTGCCTCCTGCAGGTTATAGAAAAGAACCCAAAAGACTTGGAAGTGCCATGGAACTTATGGTTGGCTGCACACACTCCTGTGGGCCAATAGCATTTGGAAGGGAAAACTAGGAGATTGGAACAACTGATAGATGTTGAAACTCTGGGTGCAGGCACCTCCTGCATGTCATTGAAGCCCAGAAAGAATGCATGCATCTCTCGTAAGTTGAAAATGTTCCCAGAACAATTGAAGACACCACCTGCAGGTCGACAGAAGGTAACAGGAATGACTGAAGATCGAGCAACCTGGGTGCAGGCACCTCCTGCAGGTCGAGTGGGGCCCAGGAAGAAATACAGGCATCTCTTGTGGATTGAACAGAGATAGTCCCTGGAACAATTGCAGGTGACTCCTGTAGGTCAAGAGGAGTTCCGAGACCAGTCTGGACTTGAAATGGATCTGACGCAGGTGCCTCCTGCGGGTCATTAAAAAAACAATTCAGGCACATCAACATGAAAAATTATTGGCTAGGAACAGGTTATTAAAAAGTCCAGGAAACTTAAGCCCATTGCAGGAACATGCTCACCGAGTTCATGGCCTTCTCATCCTGTTGTGAACACAGGGAATGCGGTTGCTTGCTCAGGGAAAGTGAGCCCTTGAACCACGGCATGACCCCAGAGTGAGGCTCCAAGGAAAGCACCATGGGAGGCGTGCAGTTCAGGCACGAGCTGGACTCAGAACTTGAAACATAGCTTGGGTCTTGGAACATAGCTGAGTCTTGATGTATCTTGGAACTTGGAACATAGCTTGAATCTTGGAACACAGCTGGAAGCCTGGAACGACTCTAACTCGAACCTCTGCTGAACCTGAATGCACAGAGTGAGACCCTACAACACAATGTTGGTCTCAGGGGTATCCCTCCGGCCACTTGTTAGCCCTTTCTGATCTGCCGCTTGGGAACGAGGAGTACATTAGGTCAGACGAAGGCCAAGGACAGGACACAGCATGACATGGAACTCGGATGAAGACTCAGAAGACTTGGAAGACCTGGAACTTGTCACGAAGACTTGGACTGGAGACGTAGACTCGGAGGACTTGGAACTGGAGAGAGTCAGGTACAGAAGTAGTTCAGCCTTCCAGGACATTGCACCTGGAAGTGCCCTGGAAGTGCGCCCTACACAGCCACCCATGGGCTGGTCACAGTCCACGCTGTCCCACTGCACACCCTATACAACCCACCATAGGTTGGTCGTGGACCACGCAGGTAGCAGGACAGGCTCAGGACATCACTTGGAACTGGGAACAAGACTTGGAACAAGGAAAAGATGATCCACTGGCTGGTCAAGCTCCATGAGCCTGGAACTAGGAACACAGACAGGAACTTGAGACTTGACTTATAACTTGGAACTTGAAACTTGGAACTGTAACAAGGATGTACTCCAAGGACTTGATCCAGAAAAGACAGACTTGGAAACAGGCTCTGTACCAGGAAGTGCCCTACACAGCTGCCCATGGCTGGTCATGGACCATGACGCTGGCACACCTGGAGGAAGGACAAGGGAAAATCCAGAAGTCTGGAACACCAGGAGCTTGATAGAAGAATTGGATGAGACAAAGATTCAGAAGACTAGACGAGGGACCAACAGGAGACCAGGAACACAGAACATGCAAAATGACGGCGCTATGAAGGGACAAGGAAGCCAGGAACCAAGACTGGAACAGGAACAGGAGGATCAGGAACATCTAATGAAGATCATAGAGCCATCTAGACAGAAGAAGGCCACGTAGGACCTTGCCGGATGAAGAGACCATGGACAAGCATGAAGATCTGATGCAAAAGCCCCAAGAAAGAGACCAAGAGCCTTTTTATAGGGCTGAAGGCAGGATGAGACAATGACATCATCAGTTGGGGCTGCGGGGCTTTTCCCGCTACCGGTCCTTTAAATATCCTGAAGAGGCACATGCCTATGCAGGAGCCTGGACAGGCAGGAGAGGCAGCATCTACGGCGTCCCTGCCATGTGAAAGATGGCGTCAACAGTGGCACCCAGCCACGCAGGAGACAGTTGCAGTGGCCCTCACTGCCATGGAGCATGGCGGTGGCGGCAGCACCTATGCCACAAGATGAGCATCCCGGTAGCGGCTCCATGCCACGAGGAGGTGGAGTCAGTGGCAGCCTTTCCTGCTATGGACAGCGGAGACAGGCTCCTCAGCCGTGAAGATGGGCAGCCTCGGCAGCAGCTCTCAGCCACTTAGGAAGAACGGCAGTGGCATCCAGGCCGCACGGGAGCAGCAGGGCCGGCATCGGGTCCGTAGGTGAGAGAAGCTGCTTGCGGGATGGGTCCCGCGAGCGGTGAGTGTAACATTTCGGTTTATATTAATGATCCAGCATGGAAGTTTTTAGAAATATATTGCATGCAGTTATGCTATCTACATGGGGATTGTTGCTCTATAGTGATTCCTACATCCGTTGTCACAAGGAATGGTGTCAGGAAATAGGTTCTCAATGTCCTTTTAACCTGTTCAGAAAGTCTGTGGTGTCATCTAGTAAACTGTTTATGCTTTATATTACGGGTTTGAGAATTATTTCCTCTCTGAATGTCCCAATACCTGTTTAAACATTACAAAAGGAGATAGGGCTAGAAAATGTACATGAAGTTTTACCCATTATCCTAACTTCTCTGTTATTTCAGGAGCCTTCACAGAACATGTTCACCTTCCTTATCATATCTCTTCCATTTTATCATGATTATTATTGTTATTATTACAAAGATTTGTTGTTCACTATCCTACTGGAGTACTCAGAGCAAGGTACAGGCTTACAGAGCTGCCAGGAGGGAGATTATAGGCAAGCCCTGGATTTCTGACAACCACATTCTAATGCATTATGGGATGTGCAGCACTGATTTCAATGGTAAATCCCAGGCACTACAAATCCCACACTGCTGTGGAATGCAAGTTCAAAACAAGGACTTGCCAAAAAGTGTCCATCCTGGAACGGGGGAACTTGGCAGCTCTGGACTTACAGAATGCAGAATTACAGAATGCAGAATTACAGAATGCATTACAGAATTACAGAATCACAGAATGCATTACAGAATTACAGAATGCATTACAGAATTACAGAATGCAGAATTACAGAATGCATTACAGAATTACAGAATCACAGAATGCATTACAGAATTACAGAATGCATTACAGAATTACAGAATGCAGAATTACAGAATGCATTACAGAATTACAGAATCACAGAATGCATTACAGAATTACAGAATTACAGAATGCATTACAGAATTACAGAATCACAGAATGCATTACAGAATTACAGAATGCATTACAGAATTACAGAATCACAGAATGCATTACAGAATTACAGAATGCATTACAGAATTACAGAATGCAGAATTACAGAATGCATTACAGAATTACAGAATCACAGAATGCATTACAGAATTACAGAATGCATTACAGAATTACAGAATGCATTACAGAATTACAGAATCACAGAATGCATTACAGAATTACAGAATGCATTACAGAATTACAGAATCACAGAATGCATTACAGAATTACAGAATGCATTACAGAATTACAGAATGCATTACAGAATGCAGAATTACAGAATTACAGAATTTCAGAATGCAGAATTACAGAATGCAGAATTACAGAATGCATTACAGAATTACAGAATGCATTACACGCCTAATGATATATGAATCATAATACATGGACAGAGCTACAATCCCTCCCCAAGCATCTCTTAACAATTTTAGGAGCCTGCATAAAACAGTTCCCTTTCCCCATCATCTCTGTGCCATTTTTGTTGCCTGTGTACACAGCAATGATACTTCCCCCATTGCCTCTTGGCTGTCCTTTTATTTATTGATGATTTCTTTTCTCACAGTTTGAATGCCAGGCCTATGGGCATGGAGCACATTTGGCTTCCATTCTGGATTCCGCTGAGGCATCCATCATAGCCTCCCACATTTTAGCCTATCAAAAAAACCAGCCCGTGTGGATTGGGCTCCATGATCCTGAACAGGTATTGTGATGCTCTTTCTCTTTCAAGGGAACTTGCACTTAGGATAATGTGCTTTTAAGTTAATCAATCTTAAGTTATTAAGCGCTTATTACAGCCTTTTGTCAGAAAACATTTTATTAAGAGATTGTTTTCTCTCTCTTAAGGTAACATGTTCTTAAGTGATTGCTTTTAGAAGGTAACATGCTTTTAAGATTCTGATATTCCTTGCATTAACATTTCTAGAACCGTCGCTGGAAGTGGAACGATGGCTCCATGTACAATTATAGATCTTGGCGGGCTAATCAACCAGACAACACCCAGAACAATGAATACTGTGTGGAGTTATCATGCAGCGATGGTAAGTGCCATGAATTATCCTCTAGATTAGCTCAAACTGCAATGGCTTTCACAGGGTAATTTTCAACTAGTTTGCATAGTATGCTGACTTTTCCCAGTATTTTCAAAGCAAAGTTTGAAAATACTCAGATACTTGGTGAGATACAAGCACACATTCACTCACATAAACTTATACTTATGTACATACTTCTTTTTTTTTTTTACATAATGTTTATTCAGCAAAGTTCACATATATAACAATCATACAATAAGTCAAATAGCAAGATAAGCTAACATCAACCAGACTACAAAACAAAGCCACCCAAGTATCTCATCCTACAATGGGCCCTTTACTGCTTTTTATATATATCAACCTCTAACAGCTTCAACCAAACTCAAACCCCTCCTCCCCTTTTAGAATACCAAACAAACTTTATACTTGTAGCCTCTCTGACATTCATTACCACCCAACATTCAAACTCCCCTCCACATTCTTCTTCACCCACACATTCACACACCTAACACACCTACTAACGTTCCTCCTTCCCATGCGAGAAAGCAGATCACCACACACACACCTATCACCAATCAGTAGAGTAACCATGATCTGTCAGTGTTTTGCCACGTGAATACCAAAAAACTTCATACTTGTAGCCTCTCTGACATTCATTACCACCCAACATTCAAACTCCCCACCACATTCTTCTCCACCCACACATTCACACACACACCTAACACACCTACTAACGTTCCTCCTTCCCATGCGAGAAAGCAGTTCACCACACACACACCTATCACCAATCAGTAGAGTTGAAAAGATTGTTTCCACAGACTACAGGTGTTGAGAAGACTCAAACCTCTCCTATATCTCCACGACTTTAGAACTGTTCTGCAATCCCTAATATTTTCAAAAATAGATTATTGCAGCGCTCTTCTCACTGGCCTACCCAGCTCAACCACCAAACCTCTTCAAATGATACAGAATGCTGCTGCCAGAATTTTAACCAGTACCAACCGAAGAGATCATATTACACCAATTCTCCGAAACCTTCACTGGTTACCAGTCTACTACAGAGTCCTTCACAAATCTCTCACCCTGATACACAAGTCCATCCATAACTATTTTCATCTTGACCTTGAATTTCCCCTCATACTCCATACATCCAACAGACCGATTAGAGAAATCCACAAAGGAGAGTTACAATCCCCTCCAACCAAAACCATTCGCCTAGTTTCGACCAGGGTCCGAGCCTTTTCTCTAGCAGGTCCAAACATTTGGAATAGCCTTCCTGCAGAACTCAGGTTGGAACCATGCCTACTAACTTTTAAAAAAAAACTTAAGACTTGGCTGTTCCTACTAGCCTTCTTGGATCCTTCAGACACACAATAATCTACCATCCTACTCACGAGCCATGGAACATGCCTTCTTTGTGAGATGCCTCTTATCCAATACCTCCGCAATTAAACTATCTTATGACTTTTGATTTTAAGTTACGGCCCTACTCGGGCCTTTTTTACTCTATTTACTTCCAAGCTGTAAAGCCTCCAAGTTTATAGTCCTTGTTCAATGTAACTTTCTTGCTCTCTCTCTGATTATAACTTATTGTTCCGTTTTTTGTTACAAGTTTTCTATCCCTCGTTCGATGTAAACCGATCTGATATGGTATTCAACCATGAAGCTCGGTATAGAAAAATGTGAAATAAATAAATAAATAACCATGATCTGTCAGTGTTTTGCCCCGTGAATACCAAACAAACTTCATACTTGTAGCCTCTCTGACATTCATTACCACCCAACATTCAAACTCCCCACCACATTCTTCTCCACCCACACATTCACACACACACCTAACACACCTACTAACGTTCCTCCTTCCTGTGGGAGAAAGCAGATCACCACACACACACCTATCACCAATCAGTAGAGTAACCATGATCTGTCAGTGTTTTGTCACGTGATTACCAAACAAACTTCATACTTGTAGCCTCTCTGACATTCATTACCACCCAACATTCAAACTCCCCTCCACATTCTTCTCCACCCACACATTCACACACACACCTAACACACTTACTAACGTTCCTCCTTCCTGTGGGAGAAAGCAGATCACCACATACACACCTATCACCAATCAGTAGAGTAAGCATGATCTGTCAGCGTTTTGCCACCTGATGGAAAATCTTAGGAAATGCCTCTATATAGTTATCTGCCTACTTTCGTCTAGCATATTTCACATCCAGCCTTTCCATTAGTATATATTCAGACATTCTAGCTTGCCATAGCCCCAGCACGGGTAACATCTCATCTATTCACTTAATCAAAACACATTTACATGTCGCCGCCAAGGCTAAAGAAATAATAGAGACTACCCTTTACCCAATCTGGAGAGTCCTGATAAAGCACACAGCAGTAATATTTCATCCTGTTGGGAAAGCACCACCCCCACACACTCCTGTATAACCTGACCTCAGAAGAGTGTTATTTTACAGCATTTCAGTAATCTATGAACCACAGTGCCATTCTCTAGCTTACACGGGTCTCTGCTAGTTACATATGATCATTAAAATATGCATGGTGTAATATTTTGAACTGGGTTTCACATAAGGACATGACCACAAATGCCTTATGCATAGATTTGCTGCAACTATGCACATCATCAGAAGAAATAACAGCATCCAACTGTCTGCTCCAATAATTAGCCAATGAAGTAAGTCCTCCAAAGTTAACTATTTCTTACATATTGTATGTGTTGCGAACGCGGAGGTGCGGTTGCTTGCTCAGAGAGATTGTGAGCTCTTGGGCCACGGTGCGTCTCAATAGAGGAGCCTCAAGACACCCACCATGGGAGGTGAGAGTGTTTGGGCACGGGCTGGAGTGGAACAAGGCTGGACCAGGATCAAGACTTGGAACATCAGGAACTGGAACAAGGCAGGCTCAGCCCTCCACTGGACCTGCACTCACAGGTGAGACCCAGCAACGCAAAGCTGGTCTCAAGAGTAGCCCTCCGGCCACTTGGTACCCCTTCTGGACCTGCCGCTTGGGAACAATGAATACGTGAGGCCAGATGGAAGCTGAGGGCAGAAACAAGACGAGACTTGGAACTCAGGAACTTGGAAGACTCAGATGAGGTTATGTGGAACTTGGAAGACTCAAACAAGGATACATGGAACTTGGAAGACTCAGACAAGATTTCAGTATATTTGGAAGACTCGGACAAGGTTTCATAGAACTTGGAAGGCTTGGACAAGGATCCAGGATACTTGGAAGACTCAGGCAAAGATGCAGGGTTCAGGCACTAGTACAGGATGAGTACTGCACCGCAGCAAGCTCTATACAGCAAAGCAGACTCCAGGTGATAAAGTGAAGGTTTGGAACCAGAAACATGTCAAAGATTCAGGAGTGGCCTGCACTAAGGCTTGCCCTACACAGCCACCCATGGCTGGTCGCAGACTAGGCTGAAGCAGAGCATGTTCTGGCTTGAGTCTTGGACATGGACGGAAGCAGGCACAAAATACTCTGAAGACCAGGAACAGGATTCAAGATTTAGGATTCAAGACTCGGAACTCGGATTCAGGAACAGACCTCAGAAATAAAAACAAGGGGCCTTCCGGAGACTTGCACTGCAGACATGAAGACAGGCCTTGTGCCACAAAGCGCCCTAAACAGACCCCCATGGGCTGGTCACAGACCACGACAGTGGCACGCCAGGAAAGGTGGACAAGCAGGGAACCTGGAAGCAGGACGAAGAGCTGGAGACGAGGATATCAGGACCAGGACTGGAACACGGAACATCAGGAACTTCAGGACATTAGACATGGAACATCAGAACTTATGGACAAAGAACATCAGGACACTGAAGAGACAACAAAGGAGCTTCAATGAAGAACAGGAACAGGACCACTTAGAGAATAGCCACTGGAACAGGACCACTTAGAGAATAGCCACTGCCATTAGCAATGGTTACATGGAATAGACTTAGTTTTTGGGTACTTGCCAGGTTCTTATGGCCTGGATTGGCCACTGTTGGAAACAGGATGCTGGGCTTGATGGACCTTTGGTCTGACCCAGTATGGCATTTTCTTATGTTCTTATGTTCTTATGACCCAGGAGACCAGGAACATCTAGAACATCTAACAAGGAGCCATCAAGACACAAGAAGACCATGGAGAACCTTGACCGGAAGAAGACCACAGACCACTGTGAAGTCCGATTCGAAGGCCTCAAGGAAGTGGAAGAGAGCCCTTTTATAGGTCTGGATGAGGTGCAGACTGATAAGGTCATCCTGTGGGGATGTGGGCTTTTCCTGCTGCTGGCCCTTTAAATATTGTGACGAGGCATGTGCCCACACCTAGAGGAGCTCAGGAGGTGGAGGCAGTCAGAGAGGCCATACTGGCGGTGTTCCTGCCACGAAGAGGAGGAAGCAGCAGCGTCGGCTGCACGAGAGAGGCAGCGGAGGTCTGGGGCATCTGGGCCGCATAGGAGCGGACAACAGCCGTGGCTCACAACTGGGAAGAAGCAGGAGCCCACAGCAGGGTGGGCCCACTGGGGTACGCAGCAGAAACGCAGCACTCTGGGCCGCGCAGGGAGCAAGGTCAAATGGTGGCTCCTCGGTTGCAAGGTGAAAGTACAGCAGTGGTCCAGCCGGCCTAGGCCGCGATGAGAGAACATCCTGTGACATCGGGCCAAGGTGAGAGGCTGCTCGTGGGAGGGGCTCCGTGAGCAGCATCGTAACAGCATGGGACTGTGAAATAATATTCTTTGCTTTACCCACGCTTTGCACCAAGCTTGCAAAAGCATATTCCTTACTAATATCTTCTGTAGACACTTGAAACAATCTTGCTTGCAAAAATTTGAAGAAATGTTGCTGTAACAGGGTATACTATGTTTTCAAGCTCCTAATGAGTGTCAGATTAGTAACTGCTCATCATAAAGATGATCAGCTTGCATCTAAGTGTGAAAAACGTGTTTATATTGCATTCCAAGTGAAAGCCTTACTGTTCTGGACTGCCCATCGTCAGAACATCACCAGGCCAATATTGCTGTCTACATCCAAACCTTTTTTTATTTTACAACCTTTATCAGTCATGAGTCCTGGGTGTGGAGCAGAAACAGGGACGACCAGGGAGCAAGCATCCCCACCACCATCTTTGGCACAATGCATAAATTTGCTCGTGTAGCATTCTCCAACAAAGCGCAGTTGACATGCAGGATCATGTATCTAACCATGAAGGTCGTTATCTAACCATGAAGGTCGGTATAGAAAAGTGTTAAATAAATGTAGCTTAAGATGAGGGAAATCAAGCCCTCCATGTTCCATACTGGTAACCAATTTACTGTATCTCACTTGAGCACATTTTCCTTTCCAAACAAATTGGAGAAACACAGATTTAAGCACAGAAAGGTCTTCCCTAGTTAGATAACGAGGAAACATATGTAATCTACCTAACAATTTAGGAAGGATCATCACTTTCAGTAATGCACAGCGTCCTATGATGAATGAATCAATAAATCTGTAGGAATTCCAGGTATAACGTCAGCAATACTAAGGGCATTAATGAACAAGAGGTCCCTTGCTATCTACATCCCCAAGTATTTTACCTTATTGCTGTGCCAGGTCTTACATTTTAGGGTTCCAGTTCCCTCAAGATCCAAGAATAAAGCCTCAGAGTTGTCACAGTTAATTTTTACCCCTGCAACAGAGTAAAGTTTGGAAAAGAGTTCCAGTGTCATTAGTACACTATGGTAAGGATCACTGACAAATAGTAAAATATCATCTACAAAAAGCAAGATTTGAGCTACTTGGTCCTGTGACTGCTGGCTCCTCTAATAGTTTTATGGTCAATGGTTCTACTGCGAACTCAAACAATGAGATGGTAAATTTAAAACACACGTGTGGGTGCCCGAGACACAAACGTCGGTGAGCGGAGATGTGCTGGAATTTTAAATCATGCCTGCACTTGCGCATGTAAGTCTGCTCCTAATTTTAGTACCTACTTTGCTGATCTCTCGTAGGACTTTGCTGGCTTCAACACGTGTTAGCGGAGTCTAAAACATGCTCATGCAAGGGACGTTCCCAGTTTTTTTACACTTAGTTCACCAGTTGGCCCAGTCAATATCAAGTTTTCCAGACCTCTCTGGTTTTTTATCCTATAGTCCGTCCGTCCCCTCAGTTGATCTGTACCCCTCACCCTGTTGTGTAAACCCTAAAATGCAAGATCTGTGGACTTTGCCACACCTCTCATCCCAAACTGAAACTTTCTGATAGGAAGCCATTTATAAGCAATTTATCACTCAGTTACTTTTTAAACATGTAACTACTGTACAATATGACCCTGAAAACCATAATTGTTCATTACTCAAAAAAGATAATCCCACGATATAGAGTCAAAGGCCTTTTTGGGATCCAGACTCTAGACAAGGGCCTTTCGGGTTTACTTGAGTTAAAGCAGCAATCGTGCATCTAACATTTTTAACTCGTTGTCTGCCATGGACAAAGCTCGTTTGATCATCAGCAATTAAGCCAGGAAGCACTATATTAATAAAGTCTGCCAAACAGACACCTGGAGCTTCAGATCCGCATTTATCAATGGTATTGAGAGATATGAACGGACATCAGAGACTGTTTCATTGCCAATGAAAGATTGGCCATTACTAAGACAGAGTCATAAAAATTTACAGAGGATGGAGTAATATCTTGTAATATTCTGATGCCAATCCATCTAAAGCAGATGCTTTCCCCAGCTTTAGTCATTGGATAGCTGCATACACTTCTGTATCACTAATGGGTATATTCAGCCTGTCAAGTTGCTCCACACTAAGAAATGGGCATTAAGGCATGCCTTGGGGAAACCCCTGGCTAGCCACGTTTTTTTCCAGCCTGCTGACTGCTTATGGATTCATAAACTATTTTCACTCTCTTTAGCTTCATGACAAAGCAGTCCAGTACTGCCTTGAACTCTGCTAATAAAAGACCTTTGCCCCTTAACTTTGACCAGATTTACTAGAAGCTTACTAGCCCTATTACCATATTTATACAGTTTATGTTTGAAGAAAGTTAACGATTTCCTAGCACTCTGAAACAGCATAGTATTCAGTGCAGTTCCTATTTTCTCTTATCTTCCTCATCTAATGTAGTGCAATGTTGAGCCTGGGCTAACCTAGCTGCTTGACTGAGTCTGAGAATTTCGGTATCCCTAAGCTTATTCTGTTTTGCCATGTACGACGCTATCACATTCCCTCTCATTACTGCCTTACAAGCATCCCATAATAAAGTTGTGGAAATTGGGTCCGTATCATTACATACCTTATAGTCTTGCCATTGACTTTGTACATATGTATGAAAGTAAAGACTAGGACTCATTCTCCAAATTATTTAATGCCCCCTGTCCTGGATCTTCTACCTCCATACCCAATGATACTGGAGTATGATGAGTTACTGAAAGTATACCTATCTTTGACTCACTCATTACATCGGCTGGCCTCAGGACTCGTGACCGGTCTCTCTCACCTCCCGCTTCATTCCGCTGGGGACGCTGCTCGGCGGCAGGGCGGGGGGAGCGCTCCCAGTGTGGCCCTCTTCTTTTTGGCTCTGCCTCTCATTGTGAGGTCTCTCCTCGTGACGGAGGTGCCACCACCGCCGGCTCCCTATTATTGGGCCTCCAGGTACGCGCGATCCTCTACCTCTCTTAAAGAGCCCGCAGCACACCAGAGTTCCTGATCCTTCATCCTGACGTCATCTCCTCGGGACTATATTAGGCGATCCCTGACTGCCAGAACTCACCTTGGCAACTTGTCTTCTCTCCTTGAGACTTAGTTGCTACATCCAACCACTCCACACTTGTCTCCTGCCTCTGACCATTGCTATGTCCGACCACTCCATGCTTGTCTCCTGCCTCCGACCATTGCTACGTCCGACTATTCCACGCTTGTCTCCTGCCTCCAATTATTGCTATGTTCAACTACTCCAAGCTTGTCTCCTGCCTCCGACCATTGCTACGCCTGACCACACCACAACAGTCTCCTGCCTCCGACCATTGCTACCCCTGACCACACCACAACAGTCTCCTGTCTCCGTCGATTGCTATGTCCGACCACTCCACGCTTGTCTCCTGCCTCCGACCATTGCCACGTCCGACCACTCTATGCTTGTCTCCTGCCTCCAATCATTGCTTCGTCCGACCACACCATAATAGTCTCCTGCCTCCGACCATTGCAATGCCTGACCACACCACAACAGTCTCCTGTCTCTGACCATTGCTACGCCTGACCACACCACAACAGTCTCCTGTCTCCCTCCATTGCTACGTCCGACCACTCCACGCTTGTCTCCTGCCTCCGACCATTGCTACGTCCGACCACTCCACGCTTGTCTCCTGCCTCCGACCATTGCTACGCCTGACCACACCACAACAGTCTCCTGTCTCTGACCATTGCTACGCCTGACCACACCACAACAGTCTCCTGTCTCCGTCCATTGCTACGTTCGACCACTCCACGCTTGTCTCCTGCCTCCGACCATTGCTACGTCCGACCACTCCACGCTTGTCTCCTGCCTCCGACCATTGCTACGCCTGACCACACCACAACAGTCTCCTGTCTCCGACCATTGCTATGTCCGACTACTCCATGCTTGTCTCCTGCCTCCGACCATTGCTCGCCTGACCATACCACAACAGTCTCCTGTCTCCGTCCATTGCTACGCTGGACCTCTTCTCATTCCTTTAGCTCCGCCTGCCAATGGTGGGGACCTGCAGGGCTCTACCCCTCTGCTACGTCAACCCTGCTCTGGCCCAAGTTCCACAAATCCCGCGGATCATAGCATCACTTAACCTGGGGAACACATTCTCCGCAATCAACAAATAATACAGGCTAGAGTAATACTTTTAAGAGTTAGAGTAGCCAATAAAATCCTGTTCCCCAAGGGTGTAAAACCTGCCAAGCATCCAACAATCCCAACTACAAAATTGACTGCCAATTTTTTCTGATCCTATTTATGCTCCCTAGGTATTCTGCAATCTATTTGACTCTTGGTCACTATATTAAAGTCCCCACCTAACATTACCCAATAATCTGGAAATTATAACAGTGAAAACATCATGATAACAAGTGCTGGGACCATAAAGATCACAAAACATGATTTTTTGCCCAAACAATTTCCCAAAAATTGTAACATCTGCCCTTTTAATCTGATGCCTGATGCTCCAACTGGAAAGGCAGTTGTTTGTGGATTATTATGTCCACTTCTCTTTGTGACCTCCTAGTTCTGAAAATCACAGCTAAACTCCTAACTTTCTTTCTCTGCCCTAATTCTGCTCCCGTAGCCACCCACATTTAAGGTCAATGTAGGAGCCTCACTCAAAACGTTAGGGGCCTAATTCTAAAAGTTAGTAGCTTAACTCTTTGAAAATTGGCCCCAGTGTGCCCATATTTAGGAGCCTGTATCGTATTTAGAAAATAAGCTTTTTTTTAATATCAGCCTCTGATAATTTATTAATCTTTAATTTCTTTTGCAGTATTTCTAAAATGGAATGACTATAACTGCAATACAGCGAATCATTTCATCTGCAAATTCAAACCATAAGCAGAAAACATTGACTTTCTTCATACAGGAAACACGTCCAGCAGTTTCACTGGAAGGAAGCCTCAGCTCTGTATTGTTTTTGTGCAAATTACATAGAATGCAAATAGATTTCTGAATTTTATTTTATAAAGAGTGGCATGATAGGTCCTCACTTTTATAAAATAGCTGTGTTAACTCTATAAGCAAGTGCATATCATGAATTAATATATCATACAAATATCATACATGTGAATATGATTACTGAGCTGTACGGAGATTTGATTATAACCTTATGTTAATAAATGCTGACTGCGACATTGTGGTCCTCAGATTACAGTGTGTCACAGAAATGCCTAACTTAATTTTGTTCTTTGGTTCTATATTGAAGAATTTCTTCTCTCTCCAGGAGATTAGCTCTTACTCTCTAAATTGTAATTCATCACCACCCCTTCCTGCCCACTCCTCCTCATATGGTGCAGCTCTCCCCATTCTCCTTGATTAGGAGATTTTACTGATGTTACAGCTCTCGCCCTATCCTTCACAGCTCTCCCTATGATCTATACCTTGGAGATGTTGGTAAATGGGGTGTAACATAGTTCTTAACATGTAATGACATCTACTATTTGGACAATGTAGACTGCCCAGTTGCTCCTTTTCACACTATTCTGGAAAGAGAGAATGGGAAATCTATTTATTTCGGCATACTATACAGACCCCCATCACAGACAGAGCAGATAGATGGATATTTAACTGAGGATTTTCACAGGATTACTGTGAAAGGGTAGATGCTGCTGCTAGAAGATTTTAATCTTCCAGATGTTGATTGGGACATCCTAGGTGCAGTATCTTCTAGAAGGAGGGAGATCTGGGATACTCTGTAAGGAGAACTGTTCTGTCAAATGGTAACAGAACCAACATGGGAGGAGATCTTACTGGACCTGACGCTTACCAATGGAGACGGTTTTTCTGATGTTGTAGTGGATGATCATCTGGGAAACAGTGAACACAGGATGCTATAGTTCAATATTAGGACTCAACAAACGAAGCTTCAATCTAAGGTGAGGGTCTTAGACTTCTGGAAAACTAAGTTTCTTAGAATGAGGGAGTATTTCAAGGATGGGAAAATCTAGGGGAAGTGGAAGAGCAGAAAGAGCTATCACAAGGGCAACTCATCTTTTTGTTAGGAATGTAAATAAAGGAAGAGGGAAAGAGACCATTATGGGGGTTTTTTAACGAAGTAGCTGAAAAGGTAAGTCAGAAAAGGTTTGCATTCATAAACTACAAGAGATCACAGAAAGAGGAAGACAGGAGACAATATCCAGAAAAATTAAGAGAAGCTGGGAAAGTAGTCAGGAATGTGAAAATTCAAATAGAAGAAAAATAGCAAATACAGTAAAATGGGGGGCTAGATATGTTAGTGACAGAAGTGAGAAAGTGGCACTGTGAGACTCACAGGTGAAGGGGAGGAATGTGTAGAGGCTGATGAAAAAGCAAAATTGCTTAACAAATATTTGTGTTCGGTGTTCACTGTGGAAGGGCCTGGAGCAGGACCACATTAAAGAAGCACAAATAAGATTTGAAATGAGGAAACCTCAATCGATTTTCAGAACAGTGCGTTGGTGAGGAGCTAACTAAACTTAAAGGAGATAGGGTGATGGGTCCAGATGGGATACATCTGAAGATATTAAGAGACGTTAGAGATGTCCTAGCAGCTCCACTGGTGACCTTTTCAATGCTTCTTTAGAGACTGGAGTACTTCCGGAGGGCAGGAAAAGGGAAGATGTGGTTCCTCTACATAAAAGTAGAATTAAGGAGGAGGCTGGGAACTACAGGCCAGTGAGCCTCACCTCTGTGGTGAGCAAACTAATGGAATTGCTGCTAAAACAGAGGAGAGTGTAATTTTTGGACTCCAATCGGTTGCAGGATCAAGGGCAGTCTGGTTTTACCAGAGGTAAATCTTGTCAGACAATTCTGTTCAATTTCTTTGATTGGGTGACCAGAGATGTGGATCAAGGGAGAGAACTAGACATAGCGTACTTGACACGGTTCCACACAGAATAAATAAATACATTGGGCACCCTTGGTAATGGCCTGGATTTATCAATAGGCACACTAGGCCAGCAGAAATCTGGGGAGAAAGTAGCTGTAGATTTCTGGCCTTTCAGCTCAGCAGAGAACAGCCCTCTGCTTCCTAATCCAGCCTGCAGGGAACAGCAGAGCCTGAGGAAGACAAATCAAAGGGGGATAATTTCAGGGAGATTAGGAGGAGCTGAGTATAGATCATTGGAGGGTGGGGGATGAAAGGTGTTGACTGGGGAACTAGGGTAGTGTTTATATGTGTTTGTTTTTAAACCCTTCCCCCAAAAAAAAAAATAAAGTAGGCAAAATCACACAAACTTTTACATGTTTTCCTATTTTTTTATTCCTGAAATGCATCAAAATAGGAAATGTCATCGGTATTTCCTATTTCATAGTAAATGAATGTGCACCTGTACTCTGAAGCATGCACTTCCAAGTGACTGTGTACGGCCCCCCCCATGATCAAGTTTGAAAAATAATGTATCTCCTTTTTAAATGTCATCAGTATTTCCTATTTCATTGTAAATGAATGCGCACCTCTACTCTGAAGCATGCACTTCTAAGTGACTGTGGACAGCCCTCCATGATCAAGTTTGAAAACTATTATCATATCTCCTTTTTAAATGTCATCGGTATTTCCTATTTGATTGTAAATGAATGCGCACCTCAACTCTGAAGCATGCACTTCTAAGTGACTATGGACAGCCCTCCCCATGATCAAGTTTGAGAACTATTGTATCTCCTTTTTAAATGTCATCACTATTTCCTATTTCATTGTAAATGAATGCGCACCTCTACTCTGAAGCATGCACTTCTAAGTGACTGTTGATGGCCCCCCCATGATCAAGTTTGAAAACTATTGTATCTCCTTTTTAAATGTCATCGGTATTTCCTATTTCATTGTAAATGAATGTGCACTTCTACTCTGAAGCATGCACTTCCAAGTGACTGTGGACAGCCCTCCATGATCAAGTTTGAGAACTATTGAATCTCCTTTTTAAATGTCATCGGTATTTCCGCATTCATTGTAAATGAATGCGCACCTCTACTCTGAAGCATGCACTTCTAAGTGACTATGGACAGCCCTCCCCATGATCAAGTTTGAGAACTATTGTATCTCCTTTTTAAATGTCATCGGTATTTCCTATTTCATTGTAAATGAATGCGCACCTCTACTCTGAAGCATGCACTTCCGAGTGACTGTGGACAGCCCTCCATGATCAAGTTTGAGAACTATTGTATCTCCTTTTTAAATGTTATCGGTATTTCCTATTTCATTGTAATTGAATGCCCACTCTACTCTGAAGCATGCACTTCTAAGTGACTGTAGACGGCTCCCCCATGATCAAGTTAGAAAACTATTGTATCTCCTTTTTTAATGTCATCTGTATTTCCTATTTCATTGTAAATGAATGCGCACCTCTACTCTGAAGCATGCACTTCTAAGTGACTGTTGATGGCCCCCCCAAGATCAAGTTTGAAAACTATTGTATCTCCTTTTTAAATGTTAGCGCTAGCAGCTGGTTTCCAAAATAACCTAAAAAGATACATAATAAAATGCTTAAGGAATATTGGAGAAGCTGTGTATTCAAAAGATCTGGTTATGTCAGAAAATTTAACGTTTCTGGTAAATAGATGCACAAATACAGAAACCTCTTTAGTGTATATAGCTCATGCAGAGAGTGTTTGCCGTGGAATCTTTGTAAAGAGGAATCTGGTGCTTCTGGAAATAGTTTTCTGAAAGGGTATAGAATATCCTATTGTTAGTGCAAAGGCCGCTTCTTAGCTACTGTAAATTAATAGGTTGAATGCGTTCAAAGAGCAGTGTGTTGTGCCTGTCGGTTGCAAACGGCTGCGACATCTCATGCTTACCTCTTTTTTCGCTTCACTGTGTAATCTGGGACGAGTGGCGGCTTCTGCTAGTCACCGCCAACGTCCCTGGTGTTTCTGGGATGGAGTGGGCACTGCCGGCCGCCATCTTGCTTTTGGAGTCATGGCGGTAACCTCAGGGGCGTCCCCTCTGTATGACGTAGTCTCGCTACTTGTACCTAAGTAGACCAGCCCGATACATTGACGAGTTAGCAAGGACTTTCCTCATTGCTGAATCCACCTACTCGGACCTTCGGTTCCTCTTCCTGGCTTGCTGTGGCAAACGCTCTGAGTACCCGCATCTCAGAGGCTCTTCTGAGTTCCTGAGCTATCCGATCCTCAGAGGGCCTTTCTGCCTTTGAACTTTTGCTTGTTCTACTTCTCAGGACTTCCTTGGAACCACGTCTCATGAGTACTTCCAGTACATCTACTCTACCAAGCCTTGCTGGGATTGACTGCGGTGTACCCCGTACCACAGGCCACTACTGCGTACTTCTAAGCCGGATTAACTTCACCACTCTCAGCTCTGTAGATTGGTGCCTCAACGTCATCTTAGCCTTCTGAGTCTCTGTATCTCTGACTACCTCTTGATCTCCACCTGTATCATCATCCTCGGCATACCCTGCTTGCAGGCCACTACCGGATCTGCACATCAGAAGTAATTGCTCCACTACTGAGAAGGTTGTCTGGCATACCCTGCTCTCTACTGCTCTCTACTGCAGTTCCCGCTCCTCGGGTTCCGCCTTTTCTCTCCTATAATAAAGTCTCTTTACAGTTGTGTCCTAAGCCTCTGAGACCGCGTCTACTGACGTTGAGGCCCACAGGGCTCCTCTCTTTGGGTGGAGTCATCTCTCACCTCGGCCCAGAGTTCACTTCCATACCAAAACATAACACAGTGGAACTTGGTTGTGATTGTGGAATCATTTGAAGAAGTCATATCACATTATACCACAACAGGAGGGCTCAAGAATTCAACACAGGTGGAAAACCAAGAAATCAACACCAAATGGTGCTGTTTCAATATTTGGCTGCATTAAGTGGCTGCCGCATATACGGATAACTTTTGATCTGGATAAAAGCTATCTGCATAAGTGAAGGGTGGGACAGGCATGTTGTGAGACAGATACTTATCGGGCTAACTTAGGGGGTTATTTTATATCCGTATTGCGTGCGATAGCAAGCCCGGGGGGGGGGGGGGGGGGGGGGCGGAGTCTGGGTGGGGTTGGGATGAGGCGGACATGGCAGTATCTTTGCTGGCAGTGATATGTTAAGCCACGTAATCACCTTTCACAGTGGTGCAATTGGGTGCGAAATCCGGCAGTGATAACACCGCGGTGGTGCAATCGCTGCAGGCTTTTGTATGCTATCCCCCCCTTTCACCCCCCCTCCCCCCGTTACCGCTGGGATTCACCATTCTCTGCCAGAATGGAAAATCCAGGCCTTAGCTGGATAAAACCCAAAGTGTTATGGGATTCTCAGTTTTAGTGGACCCTTGGGCCAACCTGCTGGAGACTGGGAAAGATGGACAATGTCTCTAGTGAGTATCAGGCCGTGACGCAGATGTTCGGGCAGGACGTAGATACTCTTCACCCTGGAAGCTGGAGCTCACCCGGGAGGAGCCCGTAGGGGCCCGGCCGCTGGGACTTAGGCGGGTTGTGGATCAGGACAGGTAACTGGAACCATACTAGAACAGTAGAGACACTGTAACTGGGCTCGGGTTCTTCAGCCAGGCAGGAACTGTAGCAGAACTCGGGTACTGGAACCAGGCAGGAACTGTAGCAGGTACTGTGGCAGGCTAGCAGGAACCAAGCAGGTACTCTGGCAGGCAGGAATGGATCGACGAAGCAAGGCGAGTCACTCCGGGGCACAGCGCAAGCAGGCATCAGGAGGCTAAGCCATTGCAAGGCAAAGACTGGATGGCCGCTGCCGGCTTATCAAGGCCGTGGCGTCTGACGTCAGGAATTGGGCGGAGTCACCACTGGCGGGAAATGGCCTAGAAGAGCGCCCAAGCGGCGCTCGCGCGCGCCTAGGAGCAGGGCATTCTTGGGAGACCTCGCAGCGGCGCAACTCCAGCGGGGACGCCGCCAAACAGGCCGCAAACCAGGCCTTCGGAAGCGGGAGCAGGTACGGGAGCTTGGAGGTAAAGTTCTTGCTGCGGTGCTCGCGGCCAGAACTGTAACACAAAGTTCAGCTTTATCTGATAAATTATCTGCATACATTAGACCTGCTATCCAGACAGTCTAGAGTTAAACAAATAAACTTATTCACTAACTAAAGCATTAGATAGCTGGATGAATTCAGCTGTATCTGATAAATTATCTGCATATATTAGACCTGCTATCCAGACAGTCTAGAGTAAAACAAATAAACTTATTCACTAACTAAAGCATTAGATAGCTGGATGAATTCAGCTGTATGTGATAAATTATCTGCATAAATTAGACCTGCTATCCAGATAGTCTGGAGTAAAATAAATACACTTATTTCACAAACTAAAGCATTAGATAGCTGGATGAATTCAGCTTTATCTGATCAATTATCTGCATAAATTAGACCTGCTATCCAGATAGTCTAGAGTTAAACAAATAAACTTATTCACTAACTGAAGCATTAGATAGCTGGATGAATTCAGATTTATCTGATATATTATCTGCATAAATTAGACCTGCTATCCAGATAGTCTAGAGTAAAATAAATAAACTTATTTCATTAAGTAAAGCATTAGATAGCT
This sequence comes from Rhinatrema bivittatum, assembly GCF_901001135.1. Classification (NCBI taxonomy): domain Eukaryota; kingdom Metazoa; phylum Chordata; class Amphibia; order Gymnophiona; family Rhinatrematidae; genus Rhinatrema; species Rhinatrema bivittatum. Next base: position 2,918,397 of record NC_042616.1, read on the forward strand.
GGATGAATTCAGATTTATCTGATAAATTATCTGCATAAATTAGACCTGCTATCCAGATAGTCTAGAGTAAAACAAATAAACTTATTTCACTAACTAAAGCATTAGATAGCTGGATGTAATCAGCTTTATCTGATAAATTAACTAGATAAATTAGACCTGCTATCCAGATAGTCTAGAGTTAAACAAATAAACTTATTTCACTAACTAAAGCATTAGATAGTTGGAAGTATTCAGCTGTATAGCCATGTCACTGAATATCTCAGCCAAGTTAGTCGGACAAGTTTATCTGGCCCAATATGGCTCCTATGGTCTCCGGAGCTGAATACAGTGCTTGTTTATTCATTGATTTAATATTCTTTTTAATAGCTTCCCTGGTCTTCAATAAAAAAATGTCCAACGTGGTGAACAAAGAATGAAAAAATTGCTCTTCTTAACAGACGTCACATAAAACACACAACAATTAAAAACAGACCAGAGGCTGACATAAAACATCGCACTTGTGCCACTAATATT